>NC_083881.1:50621688-50921688 GCF_032452875.1 Bos javanicus | reverse complement strand
GAGAAGCTCTATACAGTCAACAAAAACAAGACCAGGAGCTGACTGTGGCTCAGATCATGAACTCCTTATTGCCAAATTCAGACTTAAATTGAAGAAAGTAGGGAAAACCACTAGACCATTCAGGTATGACCTAAATCAAATCCCTTGTGATTATACACTGAAAGTGAGAAATAGATTTAAGGGCCTAGATCTGATAGATAGAGTGCCTGATGAACTATGGACTGAGGTTCGTGACATTGTACAAGAGACAGGGATCAAGACCATCCTCGTGGAAAAGAAATGCAAAAAAGCAAAATGGCTGTCTGGGGAGGCCTTACAAATAGCTGTGAAAAGAAGAGAAGTGAAAAGCAAAGAATCAAAGGAAAGATATAAGCATCTGAATGCAGAGTTCCAAAGAATAGCAAGAAGAGATAAGAAAGCCTTCTTCAGTGATCAATGCAAAGAAATAGAGGAAAACAACAGAATGGGAAAGACTAGAGATTTCTTCAAGAAAATTAGAGATACCAAGGGGACATTTCATGCAAAGATGGGCTCAATAAAGGACAGAAATGGTATGGACCTAAGAGAAGCAGAAGATATTAAGAAGAGATGGCAAGAATACACAGAAGAACTGTACAAAAAAGATCTTCATGACCCAGATAATCACGATGGTGTGATCACTGACCTAGAGCCAGACATGCTGGAATGTGAAGTCAAGTGGGCCTTAGAAAGCATCACTGCGAACAAAGATAGTGGAGTGATGGGATTCCAGTTGAGCTCTTTCAAATTCTGAAAGATGATGCTGTGAAAGTGCTGCATTCAATATGCCAGCAAATTTGGAAAACTCAGCAGTGGCCACAGGACTGGAAAAGGTCAGTTTTCATTCCAATCCCAAAGAAAGGCAAAGCCAAAGAATGCTCAAACTACCACACAACTGCACTCATCTCACACGCTAGTAAAGTAATGCTCAAAATTCTCCAAGCCAGGCTTCAGCAAATGTGAACTGTGAACTTCCTGATGTTCAAGCTGGTTTTAGAAAAGGCAGAGGAACTAGAGATCAAATTGCCAACATCTGCTGGATCATAGAAAAAGCAAGAGAGTTCCAGAAAAACATCTATTTCTGCTTTATTGGCTATGCCAAAGCCTTTGACTGTGTGGATCACAATAAACTGTGAAAAATTCTGAGAGACTTGGGAATACCAGACCACCTGACCTGCCTCTAGAGAAACCTGTATGCAGGTTAGGAAGCAATAGTTAGAACTGGACATGGAACAACAGACTGGTTCCAAATAGGAAAAGGAGTATGTCAAGGCTGTATACTGTCACCCTGCTTATTTAACTTATATGTAGAGTAAATCATGAGAAATGCTGGGCTGGAAGAAGCACAAGCTGGAATCAAAATTGTTGGGAGAAATATCAATAACCTCAGATATGCAGATGACACCACCCTTATGGCAGAAAGTGAAGAGGAACTGAAAAGCCTCTTGATGAAAGTGAAAGTGGAAAGTGAAAAAGTTGGCTTAAAGCTCAACATTCAGAAAACGAAGATCATGGCATCTGGTCCCATCACTTCATGGGAAATAGATGGGGAAACAGTGGAAACAGTGTCAAACTTTATTTTTCTCGGCTCCAAAATCACTGCAGATGGTGATTGTAGCCATGAAATTAAAAGTTACTTACTCCTTGGAAGGAAAGTTATGACTAATCTAGACAGCATATTAAAAAGCAGAGATGTTACTTTGCCAACAAAGGTCCATCTAGTCAAGGCTAAGGTTTTTCCTGTGGTCATGTATGGATGTGAGAGTTGGACTGTGAAGAATGCTGAGCGCTGAAGAATTGATGCTTTTGAACTGTGGTGTTGGAGAAGACTCTTGAGAGTCCCTTGGACTGCAAGGAGATCCAACCAGTCCATTCTGAAGGAGATCAGCCCTGGGATTTCTTTGGAAGGAATGATGCTAAAGCTGAAACTCCAATACTTTGGCCACCTCATGTGAAGAGTTGACTCACTGGAAAAGACTCTGATGCTGGGAGGGATTGGGGGCAGGAGGAGAAGGGGACGACAGAGGATGAGATGGCTTAATGGCATCACTGACTCAATGCATGTGAGTTTGAGTGAACTCTGGGAGGTGGTGATGGACAGGGAGGCCTGGCATGCTGCAATTCATGGGGTCATAAAGAGTCAGACATGACTGAGTGACTGAACTGAAATGATGAAAGCTAAAAAAACTAAATGAGTTCATATATGGGATGAAAAATTACTAAAGAGATATTTTTTCTATCGATAATCAGAGAAACAGATTATAGTATGTTTAAGCCTAATGGTCATTACTTATAAAGTTAGGTAAAAGAGCTTAGAGGAAAGAAATGTCGTAAGTTAGAAAAACAAATAAAACAAAGAATATAAATTCCTACCAGGAAGAAGCATAAAAATATGACAAAGCTTAGATTAAAATTTTATGAAAATAAGCAGCTTAAACGTACTTTTCAGTTATGTGCTCATAGTGGATAAAATACAAATGCACACTGCTGCTGCTGCTGCTAAGTCACTTCAGTCGTGTCTGACTCTGTTCGACCCCATAGACGACAGCCCACCAGGCTCCCCTGTCCCTGGGATTCTCCAGGCAAGAATACTGGAGGAGGTTGCCATTTTCTACTCCAATCCATGAAAGTGAAAAGTGAAAGTGAAGTGCTGAGTCTTGTCCAACTCTTAGCGACCCCATGGACTGCAGCCTACCAGGCTCCTCCATCCATGGGATTTTCCAGGCAAGAGTACTGGAGTGGGGTGCCATTGCCTTCTCTGACAAATGCACACATGTGTGCACAACTGTAATCCATTTCTTTTTCCGTTAGACAGACAATGTTAAAAAGTTATTTGAAATATTCATGTTGACAAAAAATGAGGAAAGTAATATCAGGAAAAAATACTGATGTGATAAGATTTTCACCCTTATGGCAGAAAGTGAAGAGGAACTCAAAAGCCTCTTGATGAAAGTGAAAGTGGAAAGTGAAAAAGTTGGCTTAAAGCTCAACATTCAGAAAACGAAGATCATGGCATCCGGTCCCATCACTTCATGGGAAATAGATGGGGAAACAGTGTCAGACTTTATTTTTCTGGGCTCCAAAATCACTACAGATGGTGACTGCAGCCATGAAATTCAAAGACGCTTACTCCTTGGAAGGAAAGTTATGACCAACCTAGATAGCATATTCAAAAGCAGAGACATTACTTTGCCAACAAAAGTTCGTCTAGTCAAGGCTATGGTTTTTCCAGTGGTCATGTATAGATGTGAGAGTTGGACTGGGAAGAAGGCTGAGCACCAAAGAATTGATGCTTTTGAACTGTGGTGTTGGAGAAGACTCTTCAGAGTCCCTTGGACTGCAAGGAGATCCAACCAGCCCATTCTGAAGAAGATCAGCCCTGGGTGTTCTTTGGAAGGAATGATGCTAAAGCTGAAACTCCAGTACTTTGGCCACCTCATGCGCAGAGTTGATTCATTGGAAAAGACCCTGATGCTGGGAGGGGTTGGGGGCAGGAGGAGAAGGGGACGACAGAGGATGAGATGGCTGGATGGCATCACTGACTCGATGGACATGAGTCTGAGTGAACTCCAGGAGTTGGTGATGGACAGGGAGGCCTGGCGTGCTGTGATTCATGCGGTCTCAAAGAGTCGGACACAACTGAGCAACTGATCTGATCTGATGAATATAAACAGGTCAAGGCAAAAAGAATTTTGAACCAATAAAATTCAGTTTTTTTCCTTGAAAGTGACCATTTAAAATGTAGAGATAATAAACATAATCTCTCAACATCTCTTTACCAAATACAACCTGAAATGGCTGAAGACATGTAAAATTATAAAAATTTCTTCCTTAGCTGAAAACTAGGAAGTGATACTATCAGCTGTATGAGATAAAAAAAAAAAAAGGGTTGTTATTGAAAGCTGACAGAATTCAAAGTGATAGCAAAGTAAATAGCAAGATATGTTATTTAGTTTGCTCTAAATAACATTGATTTGTTCAGGCACGTAATGCAAGTGAAAGTGAATCAGGTTCAGATCAGTAGAGTTCCCCTAGAAAATCATTTACCAGTGGAAAGCATTATATTGTATGGTAAAACTTGTACTTGCCTCTTGAGAATGGCTTTCCTAGAATTCCCCTCCATCTTGTAGGCATGTAAGAAACCAATTAATCTTCATTTTGTGAGCATTTGAATTTCTTTTACTATTGTTAGTAAGTGTATATATTTGGAGTTTTTCAAGGTGGATGACACACTCTATAATAATTTAATACTGAATTATTGCAACTATGTATTTATCATATTTCCTTCTTGAATTATTGTTTTAGGTAGTAGAGTTCATTCATGTATTGTTTGCAACTCCAAGACATATGCTTCTAATATATCACCATTAACTTGAAACATATTTATTATCATGTAAACATATTTATTATCATGTCTTTTTAAAAAATTTAATAAGATATTTTATATGTCCTCAAATGACATTGTTTAATTTCCTCAAATGACATTGCAGCATTTAATAAAAGTTTATATATTATTTCTTTTGATTCAATAAAATGTTAAATTATATAAGTAAAAACTCCTAATATCAAACTATGCTTTCTCAAAATTCATTTTAGTTATGGTTTTAACCTATTTCTAGATGTCATTACTAACATTAATCTTTTAAATACATGTGTACCTAAGGTTGTTACTTAGTATTTGAGAAAAAAGTTAAGCTAAAATTTTTTGATACCATGGTTAAATGGTATTTGAAAACTTTATTGGGGTACATTTGCATATTCTACATATATAATAATACATTCAACATGAAAATTTTAATTTTCTTTGTAAATTTGAAAGCCAAATATTTAAAGCTCTCTTGGTATATTTTAATTTTGAAATTCATTCCTTAAACAACCTTTCTTAACTTTTTCCATTAAGTCAATTTGGCAGTTATTTTTAATCATGTTCAATGTCTCAGAATAAATTTCCACAAGATATTTACTCAGTTTCTCTGATTATGTCCATGCTTACACAAATTATGTGCATTTACAGTATTTATTTTTACTGTTCTTGGTTTAATTGGGATTATACTGCATATTTGAATGAGCCAAATATGGAAGGTAGTTACCAGAAAATAACAGTGGATTTTCTACAATTTCAGTGGGCTTGTATCATCATATTTTGTTTATCCATTATTAATTATCATTTTTAGTTATTTTTCAAAAAATTAGTTAAATGCTCTATTTCATTATCAAACCTCTGATTATTAAAGGATACAGTGAAAATATTCTCTGATTACAACTTCAATTGCATTTAATAAGTTTTCATGGGCTCAACTTTTATGTTTTGTTTTGTTTTACTTTGTAAATTTACTTTGTAAATTAAGCCAACAACTTTTAAAATTCTTTTTCAACTTTTAGGAAGTTTAGAATTTCATTTCATTTGATATTTTATTATTTCAAATAATTAAATTACTTATTTGATTTATTTAACTTATTGTATATATATTTGACCTTCTGTTTACATGAATTAGTTTGCTAGGGCTGCCATAATAAAGTACCACAGACTGTAAGGCTCATCTAGCAGACATCTATTTTCTTACATTTCTAGAGGCTAGAATCTAGGTTTCAGCAGAACTGATTTCTTCTGAGGTCTCTCTCCTTAGCTTAAATGTGGATGTCTTCTCCCTATGTCTTCACATGTCCTTCCCTCTATAATAGTCTTTCAAATTTTCTCTTCTTATATGGACACCACTCATTTTGTGCGTTAGTTATTTTTGGTGGGTCTTACTGGGCTTTACTATTTTTGATATATTTCTTTTGAATAATAATACCAGTAAAACTCTTTCAAATTAGCATTAGTATTGATACTTTTCTAAGCTGAGAATGGAATCAGCACCATTATTTTGTTAACTCTGAAGTGAATGGACATATGTGTACAGTTTTAAAAAATATTTTGTCATACATAAGACTTTCATTAATATAATTTGATTGTAAATAGATTACAACACTACTTCTTCCAACATTTCCAATACTAAAAACTAAGCTATAATCTTGAAAAAACATGTCCTTGCTACAGATTCATTTCTATATTGTAAAAAGCATCATTTTTAAATGTCATCAAAATAATGTTTTTAATTATTAATTGAATTAATACACACTTTAAAAATGTATTTAAATAAAATAGATTCCATATTAAATTCCTGTCAACATATAAACCAATTTTTCTTTCTGTAATTTTTGTAATCATTATGCTCTATGGAAAAATTAGTTGATACTTGAACCTAGCTTAAAACAATTTCATAAAACAAATAAATTTTATGTGACATTTAAAAAGATTCTTTTTAGCCATAGTCTCTAAGCAAGTGTACTGAAAAATTTAACCCAGTAAAATTCTATTTGAAATTTTAATGCAGTTTTCTTTGGGGAATTGTTTTGCATATTTGGCAGAAGATCCATAGAAAAAGACATGTGGTCATTCTGTTTAAGTGAATTTTATGAAAGAAAAAAATATCTACAGAACAAATGGACTTACTAACATTTGCTATACAACTAGCAATTTGAAAAATTGAACTCTTGTTTTAGTCCATATTCATATACAAATTTTTATAAGCTAGTAACTTTTAAACTGAAGGATAAAAAGTGATGAGCTGTACACAGTCTGTATTACATAAAAGATCTGGGCTTGACTCTCTGGACTGTTTAATATTCTATTGCATGTATAATATAAAGAAAACAGAAGCAGATTTGTGTATTTTTCAGTAATTGAGGGCATTTCAGAACATCTTTGGAGAAAGAAATGGCAACCCACTCCATTGTTCTTGCCTGGAGAATCCCAGGGAAGGGGGAGCCCGGTGGGCTGCCGTCTATGGGGTCTCACAGAGTCAGACACGACTGAAGTGACTTAGCAGTAGCAGAACATCTAGTCTACCACACGGCTGTAAGAGGAAGTCTACTGTAGTTTGAGCAAGAAAATATATTTTAATTAATACCTACCATGGTGTTAGCTAATATGCTAGGTTTGGAACACAACATCAGTAAAATGAAGGAATCTTATCATAATCATTAGATGAGTAGATGGGGTGATCCCGGATGCAAACACCATTTAAAAGTTTACTGTGAAATACATAACCGAGTGTCTTTATAGCATGCTTCTTCCCATTCCATTCATTATGCTTCATGTTCATTGTCAAATGATCAAACATATAATATGAAGTATTTCTAGAATCCTGTGTGTCTCAGATTGCTATTACTTGTCATATACATTAACACTGTCTGAAAAATGTTTCATAGAATAATAAAAATACCTTTTTTTAATCTTTATTTTTAAACTTTACAATATTGATTAGTTCTGTCATATATCGAAATGAATCCGCCACAGGCATACACGTGTTCCGCATCCTGAACCCTCCTCCCTCCTCCCTCCCCATACCCTCCCTCTGGGTCGTCCCAGTGCACCAGCCCCAAGCATCCAGTATTGTGCATCAAACCTGGACTGGCGACTCGTTTCATATATGATATTATACATATTTTAATGCCATTCTCCCAAATCATCTCACCCTCTCTATTTTTTTTTTTTTTTATTTTTAAACTTTACCTAATTGTATTAGTTTTGCCAAATATCAAAATGAATCCGCCACAGGTATACATGTGTTCCCCATCCCGAACCCTCCTCCCTCCTCCCTCCCCATACCATCCGTCTGGGCCGAACTTTTACATTTTAGAACAGTTTTAGATTTATGGGAAAATTGCAAAGATAGTGCAGAGATTTTTCCCCATAACTTTTAAGATATAGTATATTTGTAAAAATTAAGAAAATAGTATTAATGTATCATTATTAATTAAAGTCCTTATTTCATTGAGATTCCTTTAGTTTTTAACCAAATGTATGTTCCTTTATGTTTGGTATTTTACCAAGGATGCCAGATTATGTTTAGTCATTGTGTGTCCCTTAGGCTCTCCTTGTTTATGATGGTTTCTCAAGACTCCCTTTATTTTTAATGATCTTGACAATCTGGAGAAGTACTGATCAGATATTTTGTAGAATACCCCTCAATTGATACTGTGTCTGTTTTTCTTTTGATTAGACTGAATATACGTGTCTTGGTAGGAAGACTACAGAAATAAAGTGCCATTTTAATCATCTTGTTGCAAAGGTACGTATTGTTAACATGACATCATTTTTGATGATAAACTTAATAATAGGTTTCTATACTATAAAAGTATTCTTTCTCCCCCTCTTTCCATACTGTATATTTTGGAAGAAATCACTACATGCATTCCACCCACCCCTTGAAAGCAGTATTAATATTGACATAAATTATTTTTATATTCTCCTGTGGATAGATTTGTCTATTCTTCCGTATTTTTTATATATTTTAAATATATTCAGTTACTTATTTATGTCAGTACGGACTCAGGGAAGGAAAGTTATGACCTACCTAGATAGCATACTCAAAAGCAGAGACGTTACTTTGCCAACAAAGGTTCATCTAGTCAAGGCTATGGTTTTTCCTGTGGTCATGTATGGATGTGAGAGTTGGACTGTGAAGAAAGCTGAGCACTGAAGAATTGATTCTTTTGAACTGTGCTGTTGGAGAAGACTCTCGAGAGTCCCTGGGACTGCAAGAAGATCCAACCAGTCCATTCTGAAGGAGATCAGCCCTGGGATTTCTTTGGAAGGAATGATGCTAAAGCTGAAAGTCCAGTACTTTGGCCACCTCATGCGAAGAGTTGACTCGTTGGAAAAAATTCTGATGCTGGGAGGGATTGGGGGCAGGAGGAGAAGGGGACGACAGAGGATGAGATGGCTGGATGGCATCACTGACTCAATGGACGTGAGTCTGGGTGAACTCCGGGAGTTGGTGATGGACAGGGAGGCCTGGTGTGCTGTGATTCATGGGGTCACAAAGAGTCGGACACGACTGAGCGACTGAACTGAACTGAACTGATGGACTCAGGGGTATTTATTTCATATTTAGATTATAAATCCAATGCTACTTTATTTATTTTGTTGCTGAAATTGTTTCAGATTTGACCACTTAGAGTTCTTTAAATTGGCTACCATGTCTCCTTGGACAGATTTTCTTCGTGTGCCTTTTTTTTTTTCTTTTTTGAACACTTCTTTACTTTCTGATCCTATAATGTGTTCTAAACTCATCTTACACACTTCCTTCCCCAATTTTAAAATCAACTATTTCTTCAAGAGCTCTGGTTATTTTATGTATTTGTAATAGAGTTCTATTGCTTTGTTAAATTTTGCATTCCATTCTGGAATTCTTCTGACTTCTTAAATGATTTTCTTGTTTTGTACACATAAAGGTTCATTCCTTGTGCTGTAATTTTCTATGGCTTTTGAAAACTGCACAGTGTCATCACTGTATTGTACAGAACAGTTTTACCACGGAAAATCTCCATTCAATCATAGCCCCTGGTCCCCAAGCTCTCCCCTGGTCCCCTAGAAACTGCTAAACTTTTGAACCACTACTATGAAAGTGAAAGTGAAAGTCACTCAGTCTTGTCTGACTCTTTGTGACCCTATGGACTATACAGTCCATGGAATTCTCCATGTCCGAATACTAGAGTAGGTAGCCTTTACCTTCTTCAGGAAATCTTCCCAACCCTGGGATTGAACCCAGGTAGCCCACATTACAGACGAATTTTTTACCACCTGAGCCACAAGGGAAGCCTTAGGATACTGGAGTGGGTAGCCTATCTCTTCTCCAGCAGATCTTCCTGACCCAGGAATCCAACTGGGGTCTCCTGCATCACAGATGGATTCTTTACTAACTGAGCTATCAGGGAATTTGAAATGACATGCAATTGGTAATTATACAGTATGTAGACTTTCAGGCTGACTTACTTTACTTAGCTACGTGTATTTAAGATTCATTAATATTTTAGTGCTTGACAGCTCATCTCTTATTATAGTTTAATGGTGTTCCATTGTATATATGCATAGATGTTTCAGCATTTGCTGATTAATTCATCTGTTGAATGACCTTTTAAACTTTTAGTTGTTAGTGATTTTAAATAAACTTTCTATAAAAGTTTTCAAATTTGTTAAGCAAATACCTGTTAGCATAATTGTTGGATCATTATGCTAAGACTATGTTTGGCTTTGTAACAAAATGTTAAATAATCTTCCAAATTAACACAGTTTTGCATTCCTATCAGCAATGAATGAGTATTCTTTGATCTATATTCTCATCAGCAATTGATACTGTTCAGTTCAGTTGCTCAGTTGTGTCCTACTCTTTGTGACACCATGAACCACAGCACGTCAGGCCTCCCTGTCCATCACCAGCTCCCGGAGTTCACCCAGACCCATGTCCATTGTGTCGGTGATGCCATCCAACCATCTCATCCTCTGTTGTCCCCTTCTCCTCCTGCCTTCAATGTTTCCCAGCATCAGGGTCTTTTCAAATGAGTCAGCACTTCGCATCAGTTAGCCAAAGTATTGGAGTTTCAGCTTCAACATCAGTCCTTCCAATGAACACCCAGGATTGATCTCCTTTAGGATGGACTGGTTGGATCTCCTTGCAGTCCAAGCAACTCTCAAGAGTTTTCTCCAACACCACAGTTCAAAGCATCAATTCTTTGGTGCTCAGCTTTCTTTATAGTCCAACTCTCACATCCATACATGACCACTGGAAAAGCCATAGCCTTGACTAGATGGACCTTTGTTGGCAAAGTAATGTCTCTGCTTTTGAATATGCTGTCTAGCTGGGTCATAATTTTCCTTCCAAGGAGTAAGTCTTTTAATTTCATGGCTGCAGTCACCATCTGCAGTGATTTTGGAGCCCCCAAAAATAAAGTCAGCCATTGTTTCCACTGTTTCCCTCTCTATTTGCCATGAAGTGGTGGGACCAGATGCCATAATCTTAGTTTTCTGAATGTTGAGCTCTAAGCCAGCTTTTTCACTCTCCTCTTTCACTTTCATCAAGAGGCTCTTTAGTTCTTCTTCTCTTTCTGCTATAAGGGTGGTGTCATCTGCATATCTCAGGTTATAGATATTTCTCCCGGCAATCTTTATTCCAGCTTGTGCTTCTTCCAGCCCAGCATTTCTCATGATGTACTCTGCATATAAGTTAAATAAGCAGGGTGACAACATACAGCCTTGACATACTCCTTTTCCTATTTGGAACCAGTCTGTTGTTCCATGTCCAGTTCTAACTGTTGCTTCCTGACCTGCATACAGGTTTCTCAAGATTCAGGTCAGGTGGTCTGGTATTGATATTGTTAGTTTTTAGAATTTTGTCCATTCATATTGCTTGTGTAGTAGTACTCACTGTTTTGATTTGCAGTTCCATATGTATATATAGATATAATGCTGAACTTCTTCTTATGTGTTTATTCATCATCTGTGTCTTTTCTTTGGTTTGGTCTTTTTGATCTTTTCTTTGGATATTTAGGGGCTTCCCTGGTGGAACTAGTGGTAAAGAACCTGCCTGCTAATGCCAAGGTGGGTTCAATCCCTGGGTCAGAAAGATAACCTGGAGATTTAATCAGATTGTTAGTTTCTTATTTTTAAATTTTAGTATTATTATTATATTTTTTATACAAATCCTTTATCATATATGTGTTTTACAAATATTTTCTCTGAGCCTTTGTATTGTGTTTTAATTCTCCCAACAAGGTCTTTCACAGAGCACAAGTTTTAAATTTTAATAAGGTACAACTTAATGTATTTTTAATACATGGGTTTTACTTATCTATGCCATCAGAGCCAAGGTCATTTAGGTTTCCTTCTTTGTTATCTTCTGGAAATTTTATCATTTTGTGCTTACATTTAGATTTGTGGTCAATTTTAAATTGATTTTTATAAAAAATACAACATTTGTGAGTTGGTTTATATTTTTGCACAAGAAATCCAATTGTTCCAGTATCATTTATTGAAAGGACCATCTTTTCTTTATTGAGTAGCCTTTTTTCATTTGTAAAACATCAACTTATAAAATTTGTGGGAATCTATTTCTCAGCTCGGTATCTTGTTGCATTGATATATGTGTCTCTTCTTTTGCCAATATATGCTGTTTTGATTACTGTTGCTTAATAGTAAGTGTTGCAATTGAGTAATGTGGGTTTTCTGTCTTTGTTCTTCTTAGTATTGTGTTGGCCATTCTAGATCTTTTTCCTTTCACATAAACTTTAGAATAATTTTGTCAATATCTTCAAAAGAGCTTTCTGGAATTTTGATTGAGATTGTGTTGACTTTACAACTTGAGTTTGGAAGACTGATGCCTTAATAATTCAATTTTGCAATTCAAGATATTTATGCCACATATATACGTGTGTGTGTATTTCATATATGTACATACATATGAAATTAAATTACAAGCAGTATTAACACAACAAGTACTTAAACTACTTAGTCATGGTTATAAAATAAGAAAGAGCAAAGTGGCACAACAAGTTCTAAAGTGAGAGAACAGAAAAATGACCCTTTTCAGAAGACGTATTTACATCAATAATTTTCAATTTATTTCACACTTCTAAATATATAATATTTGGTATCTCAATTATAATCACCTATAGTTAATAACTAACAGCCAGAAAAAGGGACAATGAAGACAAATAAAAGGCTTTGAAGCTGAGTTTAAAACTGCTTTATCTTTCTTCTTCATTTTCACTTATGTTAATACTTAATTTTTATCTTAGGTAACCTTAATATTGAACTCAAATTTTTGCTAAGAACCTTTAAGAATATAAATATATTTCTTAACTTGTCTAACTAAAACAAAAATTAGAATGCTAGGAAGTACAATTAAATTAATATGCAGGAACATCAAAGATTTTAAAACAATACTCCAAAGTTTAAGTGGAATAATGACTTAAATCTACATTTTTACATTACTGTGATGTTTCATGAGATTTAATTCACAAAGAGCACCAATAAAGTTGTCTTATTTATGTTCATGTTCCGTTTGCATATGTCTCAAAGTCTTTGTATGTACATTTAGACTCTTCTTCAAAGGTTTTAACATACACATAAAATCAACATATTCAGTAAGTTATTTTTATGAGATCAATTGCAAATTTTCAGCATTTTGCATAAATTAAGGCATGCCATCTCTGCATGCTTGACTTTGCATTCTGTGGGAGCCATTTGCATGACTTCATCAGAGAAGGAACACAGGACATTATCCGGGCAAACTGGTGAAGAGAATGTAGCTATGGTTTTGCCAAGTTTCAAAAGTCATTGGTTGTTGTCTTATTTTGCCCTTGGTGTGGACACAGTCACTGCGTGGAGTTACATGTCTACACTGACAAAAACCTCCCATGAATTAGCTACTGCGCATTCACTATCTGCTTGATGGCTTGTAATACCAAAGTCTTGTGTTTTGCTTATCAAATTAGTATCTTCACTCTCTCAGGAAACTTACTTTACCAGAACGTATTTGTGTTGTCATAGGGGTGAAAATGGAGTCACTTCCGTTAAATGTACTAACTTCTTGCATAGAAGGCACTCTTAAACTCCATTAGGAACGAGACACAGCTGACGACCTCTTTCAAGCGCTCGGTCAGCATTTGTAGTAAGTCTGCGTTTTCTCTCATGTCGCTCTTCAACTCTTGTCACCTGGGTTTACAGAGACACTTGTCAGCTCCCACTCAGTTCATTTTCGAGACATTTCACCTAAATTTGAATAGTCTTATATTGAAAGAAGGTATATGCATTTATGCACATGGATCTTTCCTAGTATAGATATAGTAGTTTTAAACCATATTTTTAAAATCTATAAAAACAGAAAGAAAACTTTTAGAATTAAGACTTGTGAACTGAGGAAGTATTCATATGCTTGGTCAATCCTTCCTCCCCTGCTTCCCACCACATCCCCAGTTAGCTTCAGCCCAGAGGAGTCATTTCCCCCTCACCAAAATTTTGTCAGAAATATATACCAACATGATTACAAGACCATATTAATTCCATATACTAGGAATCTTGGACAGATCAAAAATTTTCAGTGTATATTTATTAAATTTACATTTAGGTGCCATGACTCTAGCTTATTTTTGTTTCTTCAGTTATGTGGAAATGTTTTTGTTCAATAACTGTGGACTATCAGGAAAATGCCTTTTTTTCTGGGGAGGGAGCAGAGATCCTAATTGTTCTCTAATGAGTGGGATGGTTCTGAACTATAATGAAATATAGTACTCAGAATGGCAACAATGCCATAGTTGAAAAACACCTTATTCCTGACCAGATCCCATACATATTATGCACTAGACTTTAATCAGAAGTTTCAAAACGCAATAGTCCTTGCCTACTCTTAACAATTAAAGTTTTCTGTCTCTATTAAGTACTTTTACGTTTGTACTTGGAGGCTACCTGTTCTAATTAGGAAATTATTTCTAATACTCAGACTTCTGAATACCATTATTTGTAACCCAATTAGCTTGAGCAAATCACAGTGCTCCAAGGTCACTGCTCTCATTTCAGCCTGTCTGTTAAAGCAGCAAGATTAGCTCACACATCTACTCACAATTAAAAGTGATAACAAAGCTTTAACTTGTTTTGTCTTCTTTTTGTGATCTGACCCCCTCATCCTCTTTTTATTCTCCTTGCAGTTAGAACTACATCAATATAAGAGAAAACACTTTTCAGCTCCTTTCTTAACCTTTCCCATATCAAATACTTCAGCCATTTGCAAATGCATGCCTCAAAAGTTGCTACCTGCCAGCCTGGGGCTTGCAAGACCCAAGGACCTCAGCCATTCACAGCAGCACCATTAGAGTTGTCTTCCTTCCAGCCACATGGACCACAGTTTTAGTATCAGCTTCCTTGCCAGCCAGACATCTAACCTTGTGGTTTTCCATTTCTTTCCCTTTTGTTAAACCTCAGGTGCCTCTTCTATTGAACCAGCAGAAGCCACAGGGAAATTACACATTTTGCTTACTTTGGATTCTAGGTGCTTTTTTTTTTAACCAGTTGGCCAAAGAGCCCAGGGGGAAGGAAAGGGAAAAGAAGGGAAGAGAACACAGTTTTACAACTGTTCTTCCCAGTTTTCCAACTACAGAGCCTTTGTTTTCTGGTGCAAGAATGGTTAAAAATATGATCATTTGTTTTTCTGCAATCATATCTTTCCAGGCTTTTTTCCCCCCCAATTACCCAAAAGTCAGTAAACCAGAATGTGATGCTTTATATTAATATTAAATTTACTTTAGGCATCAGTCCCTAGGGCTTCCATTGTAAGGATGGTGACAGAAAGATGGCCAGACAACCAAAAGATGTAAGTCCTTTGATGTACACAAAATTGCTACTCAAAGCCAGAGATACAATAGTAGTCTCAGTCAAAATGACAAGCCTTTCTGATTTTCAAATCCCTTTCAGTAGTGCCCAGTGCCGCCCCTGAATAGAGTAGTAGCCCACTACCCTTTATGTAGAACATGGTCTGCCATTTTTATGCGTTCAAAATATGTTCCTAGATTCTAAGTGTTACCCCTGCTTGCCAACCAAAAGCACAAAACTTGCAACAACTCAAGTACATTCCTTGAAATTTATTGGGGGACTAGGTGAAACAAAGGTCCATTTCCCAGGTGCAAATTTGTTTGCTCTTCCAGGCTTTTGGCTTCCTTGAAGTTTATTCTGTAGATAATTGGCTCCAAGTTCTAACTACCATTGAAAAGAAGTTTCAGCAATAATTACATTCATAGTGTCATTGATCACATTTAGAATATCGTTACCAAAATAAGAATGATTACGGCTAAGTAATAGAGCACATCAGATTGATTATATTCTTTGCAGCCAAAGATGGAGAAGCTTTATACAGTCAGCAAAAAACAAGACCAGGAACTGACTGTAGCTCAGATCATGAACTCCTTATTGCCAAATTCACACTTAAATTGAAGACAGTAGGGAAAACCATTGGACGATTCAGGTATGACCTCAATCAAATCACTTACTATTATACAGTGGAAGTGAGAAATAGATTTAAGGGATTAGACCCGATATATGGACAGAGGTTCATGACATTGTTCAGGAGACAGGGATCAAGACCATCCCCAAGAAGAAGAAATGCTAAAAAGCAAAATGACTGTCTGAGGAGGCCTTACAAATAGCTGTGAAAAGAAGAGAAGCGAAAAGCAAAGGAGAAAAGGAAAGATATACCCATTTGAATGCAGAGTTCCAAAGAATAGCAAGAAGAGATAAGAAAGCCTTCCTCAGTGATCAGTGCAAAGAAACAGAGGAAAACAATAGAATGGGAAAGACTAGAGATCTTTTCAAGAAAATTAGAGATACCAAGGGAACATTTCATGCAACGATGGGCTCAGTAAAGGACAGAAATGGTATGGACTTAACAGAAGCAAAAGATATTAACAGGTGTCAAGAATACACAGAAGAACTGTACAAAAAAGATCTTCATGACCCAGATAATCACGATGGTGTGAGTAGTCAACTAGAGCCAGACATCCAAGAATGTGAGGTCAAGTGGGCCTTAGGAAGCATGACTATGAACAAAGCTAGTGGAGGTGATGGAATTCCAGTTGAGCTAAAAGATGATGATGATGATCATGTATGAAAGTGCTAAAAGATGATGCTGTGAAAGTGCTGCACTCAATAGGCCAGTATATTTGGAAAACTCAGCAGTGGCCACAGGACTGGAAAAGTTCAGTTTTCACTCCAGTCCCAAAGAGAGGCAATGTCAAAGAATGTTCAAACTATTGCACAATTGCACTCATCTCACATGCTGGTAACGTAATGCTGAAAATTTTACAAGCCAGGCTTCAACAATACATGAACCATGAACTTCCAGATGTTCAAGCTGGTTTTAGAAAAGACAGAGGAACCAGAGATCAAATTGCCAGTATCTGCTGGATCATCAAAAAAGAAAGAGTTCCAGAAAACATCTGATTCTGCGTTACTGACTAGGCCAAAGCCTTTGATTATGTGGATCACAATAAACTGTGGAAAATTCTTCAAGAGATGGGACTACCAGAACACCTGACCTGCCTCTTGATAAATCTGTATGCAGATCAGGAAGCCACAGTTAGAACTGGACATGGAACAACAGACTGGTTCCAAATAGGGAAAGGAGTACGTCAAGGCTTTATATTGTCAGCCTGCTTATTTAACTTCTATGCAGAGTACATCATGAGAAATGCTGGGCTGGATGAAGCACAAGCTGGAATTAAGATTGCCAAGAGAAATATCGATAATTTCAGATATGCAGATGACACCACCCTTATGGCAGAAAGAGAAGAACTAAAGAGCCTCTTGATGAAAGTGAAAGAGGAGAGTGAAAAAGTTAGCTTAAAGCTCAACATTCAGAAAACTAAGATCATAGCATCTGGTCCCATCACTTCATGGCAAATAGATGGGGAAACAGCCAAAACAGTGGCATACTTTATGTTTTGGGGCTCCAAAATTACTGCAGATGGTGACTGCAGCCATGAAATTAAAAGACGCTTACTCTTTGGAAGGAAAGTTATGACCAACCTAGACAGCATATTAAAAAGCAGAGACAGAGACAGGATGGGGAACACATGTATACCTGTGGCGGATTCATTTCGATATTTGGCAAAACCAATACAATATTGTAAAGTTTAAAAATAAAATAAAATTAAAAAAATTAAAAAGCAGAGACATTACTTTGCCAACAAAGGTCCATCTAGTCAAGGCTATGGTTTTTCCAGTGGTCATGTATGGATGTGAGAGTCAGACTATAAAGGAAGCCAAGCAGTGAATAATTGATGCTTTTGAACTGTGGTGTTGGAGAAGACTCCTGTGAGTCCCTTGGATTGCAAGGAGATTCAACCAGTCCATCCTAAAGAAAATCAGTCCTGAATATTCTTTGGAAGGACTGATGTTGAAGCTGAAACTCCAGTACTTTAGCCACTTGATGTGAAGAGCTGACTCATTTGAAAAGACCCTGATGCTGGGAAAGATTGAAGGCTGGAGGAGAAGGGATGATGGAGGATAAGATGGCTGGATGGCATCACCAACTCAATGGACATGAGTTTGAGTAAACTCTGGGAGTTGGTGATGGACAGGAAAGCCTGGTGTGCTGGGGTCCATTGGGTCACAGAAAGTTGAACACGACTGAATGGCTGAACTGAACCAAACTGAATAGAGCACTTAAATAGTACACTGGAGATTATGTTCCTTGAGATTGAATCTTCCACAAAATTATATGTGAAGTTTCTCTCTAACCAAGTTAGAGTGAAATTGGTAACACAGTCTTTGAAGAAGAATCCAACCAAATGCAATTCTGGGAAAAAACAGTGTCTGTAATATATCTATAATTTGGGACTCTGGCTTTTTAAGTAACTAAAACTTAAGTGCCATGGTATATCCAAATGGCCTTCTTAAGGACATTTCTAGCTATATTTGCATGTATCTTTGAAGGTACACCTTTTTTTGAAAGTTGAGGTGCTTTTTCTGGTTGAAGAACAATGCTGCCAGTCCTTTCTGACCTTCCTATTCGAATGTCAATGCTATCACCTGTTGATAGGATAATCATTACCTCATCTTGCCTTCGGTCACCTATACAGGTATCTCCATCCAAAACTATTGCTGCAAATGATCTGTTATTCATCTGCCCAGTGTAGAATGTAGGACTTCTACTCTGCCTTCTTATGTAAAGTTAGGTCATAAGGTTGTTCATGCAAGACACATTACTTAGTTTCTTTAAGAATTCTTTATTTTTATTTAACATTATACTCATATTGAGAATTACATAGAATAGTCAGATGGACATTACTACCATGTTTGCTGTAAAATATCTCTTGGGCACAAATGGAAGTTGAAGTTATCCATTAAGTTTTCCTGTTTAATATTCCTTAGAATTAAGTAGTAGAAAAATAACTGTTGAGAACTTGCATAATTACTCATTATTCATAATAGAAGTAATATAATTTTCTATATCCTTTTTGGGAGCTTCCCAAGTGGTGCTAGTGGTACAGAACCTGCATGCTAATGCAGGAGACACAAGAGTCGCGGGTTCAATCCCTGGGTTATTGAAGATCCCCTGGCGGAGGGCATGACAACCCACTCCAGGATTCTTACCTGCAGAATCCCATGGACAAATAAACCTGGTGGGTTGTATTCCATAGGATCGTAAAAAGTTGGACAGGACAGATGTGACTTAGTTGCATGCATGTCTTTTTCATCATTCTAACTTTCAGGTAATATAACTTCCTTTTGGTTGACTAGACTCCTACTAAAGTATTTTATGAACTTTTATTCTAGAACAGTACAAATATTTATTGCTACATAACAGTAGTCACAAAGACCAATCATTTTATTTTCTCTCAAATCTGTGGGTTGACTGGATGGTTCTTCTATAAGTCTTGCTTAAGTTTGTCATGTCCAGGTGTTTAGCTGGGGGTTAAGCTGAGCTGAGAGGTTCACTGCAACTGCTTTATGGATTACAGGTTTGGCCTCTGTTTAGCCTTACCTTCACTTAGAAAAACTGTATTAAAATGCTCAATCATAACATTATCCCTATTTCCTGATTGCATCAAACATAGAACAAAGCCTTTCTTCCTTAGACTTTTCCCAAAGCTACCTAATACAGGATCAAATCCTATAATCCATTTCTTTTATAAGACCCTCTTACTGAGATGCCTTGTTACTCCTTTTTGAGGGGTGTTTGTCCTGGCCACCATGAGTCATAAAACAAGTTGTTTAACTCTGGGTATGTTCCTAGTGGTCTTTGGCTAAAAGCACCGGTACTATATTCAACAGGAACGGAAGATCATGAACATGTACTATGAATTTGGGCAATTCTAGATATTACAGATGCTAAAAAACAAAACAAACAAACAACAACCAAAAAAACCTCTCTATGCTCAGAAACTTAACATTGTAAAAGATGGAGAACAATAGGAAAAAGAGCAATTTCACTACAAGCCTTAGTAAGAGTTTCTAATATTGTCTATCAAGTGTTATTAATAAAGTTACAAGGCCAAACAGAAACACTGAAGTACTAAATTCAGGTTTTAAATATATAATTCAGGTTTTAAATATATAATTGGTTTCCTTTTCCCAGCAGCATGCTCACAGATTCAACCTTGGGGCACCAAGGGAGTAGGCAGTGATTAGTGATGTGAAGATGTCTCATGTTTCCCTTCATAAGGATGCATCTGTTTGCTACACTGTGTCTGAGAATTTTCTCCTCTCATAATTAGGGTTTATATACAGAGTGCTGTTTATTTTGTCCTCATTGATCATGTTTCATAATAGAATAGTTTGTCTTACCCAATGTTTAGTTCTAGCTTATGTACCAATAGCATCTCCTGAATTATTTTTATAATTTTTTAATTAATCAAGATTTAAAGAGTATTACTAGATTTAAACTGTCAGTCCCAGAATTTTGTTGTCATTGATGCTGTTGTTTTCTTTTTAGGACTGTTTATTTATTTATTTTTCCTTTTAAAAAAGATGCTGATTTGTACTGATAGATTTGTCTTGCTGATGTTAACATTCATTATTTTCTAAAAATCTGCCTTAACTAAATTTCCATTGTACATATATATTCCCAATGGTAAATGATGCATATTCTCAATGGTAAATGATATGTGACATTTACTTCTTCAAAACTTACAATAAACTTTTGATTTCTCTTAAGAAAAGAAAATGGCAAGAAGAAAAATTTTAGTTTAAATGCTTTAAACATTATTTAAAATGTTTTATTTACATATATTGGAATTTTTAAAATTCTAGTAGTCAGAGGTAACCATTCATTGGCATGCTAATTTGCATTAGCAGTACAATTTTATATTTCCATATCTTTCTTTTTTAATCCTGATTTCTCTTAATAAGAAAGCTAAATATCACAAATAATAAATCTATAGGCAGGTGATCCTGCATGCATACATGTTCTCTGTAGAAACAGTAACAATGAATTCCCTCTTAGATATAAGATTCTGGCATTTTTTTTTTTTTTCTTTTTAAATAAACATAGGAAGTTTGATCATTGGAAAGTAACTTAGTAATAAACATATCTACTGAAAACATGTTATGAATGAGATAAAGAACTGTTTATGCTTTATTTATTAATTTCTACACTGATTTATTCAGTATTTGTTAGGGTTACTACGTACCACTTATGGTTATAAAGGAATCAGACAAGACTTTTTGTTCCCTAAGTGTTCAGAATTAATTAGAGAAGACAAAATGGTTCACTCATCACACAGAATTGTGTTAAAAGCTCTATGGAGAGATAAACATGGATTCTTAGACTGAGTAATATTATCCAAGAAGAGTTTGGGAAAAGTGAAAGATGAGAAGTTAGATTCACAAAGAGATATAGGCATCTCAGGAAGAATAAACACCACATGCACAATTATGGAAATGACAAAAAGAGGATATACTTGGGAAATTCAAGCACTTGTGCATGACTGGAGCATTGGAAACGTGAGGTAGGAAAGGTATTTATGGATCAAATCATGAAGAAAATTTCATTTATGCTGTTTATCTTTATTAAAGGAGAGTCACTAAAGTATTTCAGTCAAGGAGATGACACCCTTATACCTAGATGTTTAAAATTTCATTTTATGCTGTAGGATGAAAGCCCCAATAACAGGAGTAGGGAATCCTAGTTAACTACTCATAATTAGCAAAGGAATAAAGTGTGTCTGAACCAAAGTAGAGCAAAAATGAAAGAATAGAAAGGATTTGTGACATATTTAGGAAGAAAAATGGATACCATTTAGAAACCCCTTGAATAGAATGGATAAGGGAGAGGAAGACTCTCTCATTTTCAGGGGATTCATGGAATGAATGATCACATGATTCATAAAAGAAGAAATCATGATCTAGAAAAGTGGTCTCCAACCTTTTTTTGGTGCCAGGGACTGGTTTTGTGGGAGAGTTTTTCCATGAACCAGTTTGCGGTGTGTGGTTCAGGTGGTAATGCAGATGATGGAGAGCTCTGCCACCCACTGGTCACCTCCTGCTGCATGGCCGAGTTCCTAACAGGCCATAGACTATTACCAGTCTGAGGCCCGGGGGTTGGGGACCTGTGATATAGAGAATAGGAAATGAGGAAATCAATTTGGACACATTGACTTTATATTATTATGGAATGGACCCTAGTGAAGATCTAGTAGGCAATTAGAAATGTTTGCTTCAGCTTCATCAAAAAGTCTTATAACTTGGCATATAAATTCTTATACCTTCATGAAAAAGACATAACTTGTGTAAAAACATGCAGTTGTGACAGAATCCAGCAATACCTCTCCCATCTCTGATTCTCTGATTCCTTTCCCAAACTGGATTATTGGCTCTCATTTGTGTTTTTCTCCTTCATACCAATAGCTATTCAACACCTGAAATGTCCATTTACTTTCATTAAACTGGTCAGGTTTTTGTTGTTTTTTGTTTTGATCACAGAAACAGTTTCTCTGACAGGGTTAGACAAACAGCGTGTGCATGCTATTGCTCAGTTGTGTCCAGCTCTTTGTGACCCCATGGGCTGCTGCCCACCAGGTCCTCTGTCCATGGAATTTCCAGGCAAGAATATTAAAATGGATTGCCATTTCCTATTCCAGGGGATCTTCCTGACCCAGGAATAAAACCCACGTCTTCTGCATCTCCTGCACTGGCAGGTGGATTCTTTCTCACTGAATCACCTGGGAAGCCCTAGACAAACAGTAGACACTCCATAAAGATTTGTTAAATTCCCTCTGTCTGTCTTCCCTCCCAGTTCCCCTCCCTCCCTTTCTTTCTTCATTCTTTGCCTTCCTTTATCTCTAGCCTTCTTTTCATCCTTCCTCTTTCCCTCTTGTCCTGCCTTCTTTTCTTCCTTTCCTTTTTTCTTCTCTCCTTCCCTCCCTCCTTCTTTCATTATTATTTTTGTAAATATTTACCAAATATCTACCATATGACAGTGTTAGTTATATATTGGGCAACATCACAGATGTGGTCCTTGATTTCTAATCTAAATTGTTATAAGTTCTATGACGGAAATTAAAAAGATAAAGACTTTATTGTGCTAAGTTGCTTCAGTTGTGTTTGACTCTTATGCTTGGACTGCAGCCTGCCAGGCTCTTCTGTCCATGGGATCCTCCAGGCAAGAAGAATGGAGTGGGTTGCCATGCCCTCCTCCAGGGGATCTTCCTTTATGCACAGTATTTCCATTCAAAGCTTAATGGTACTTAGAGAGCATTTAATAAATTTATACTGAATAAATGAAAAATTAATTCATTAAGAGATGAATGAATAATAAGTTAATAACTAGAACATAGGTCTTCTTACTCTTAGTTCAGTAAAATTCCAATTATAACTTAAGTTATATAACAAGAAAAAAAAAACTTACCTTTTTGTACTCTGAAGTCTAGGCTAACTTGAAAAATTTGATATATGCTGTAAATGCAGTACTTCACTGAAATTGCTCTTAAAATTTCAAATCAAATTTATTTTTGTTATAGCATCTGTATATTTCACACCATCCCTGCCATTTAAAGCACATTAAGATGATTTCTAAAGTAGCCTATACAAGAAACTTCCTCTCATATAGTTTTATTTACTTTCTTCAGGTAATTTCTCACTAACATGTTCTTAAGCACAATTTTTTTTCCCCTCTATTTCTGTTTTATCCCAACTAGAATGCAAACTTCAAAAAGACAGGAACTTTATTTCTTCTAGCTTTGGGATTGCTAGCTTGTAGAATTCTTAATAAATTATAGTTGAATGAATAAATAAATTATTATGAATCATAATTTAAAATCCCTTATAAATGTTTTAGAGGTTTTTAAATTAACAATAGCAATAGCACAGAAAAACTTTATCTGTGCTGTATTGTTCTATTACCAAAGAATTTCTTGTGTTTTTTCAAGTCATGATTCCTTTCAAGGATGTAAATTTATGCCATGTTGACAACATTCTGGTGTTGTAGTGTTCAAATGGCAGATTCAGGGATAAACTTTAAATTCCTTAATGAACACTTTTATTTATATATATATATAAATATATATATAAATATTTAATTTTTTCAAGGTCTCATTTTGGTATCTGACTGAATAGTGTAGGCATATTTTTAGTTTGAAATCTAGAATTAATATTTAATGTTTCTCAGGCAATATTTTTTTACAATGAACATATATTCATGATCCAGCTCTTTTTTTCTTTGCTTTATTCCTCCAACAAAGCATCTAGGTCTTGCAGTTATATTTTCACAATACAGGGTTTTCAAACAACTTTTTTCTTTTCTGAAATTCTTTTCTTAACAGAAAACTTTGATCTGAAGACCCTTACTCAGAATTCACTAGGACCTCTTTGGGGTCGCAAAATATACATTTAGCTCAATTCAGAGATCCTTGATTTGTTTTAGAAAGAGGTTTAAAAATCTCATGGCCAGATATAAATTTGGAATCAATATAGATACTTTCTGCTTGTGTGATATTCAAATATCTTGGTAGCTCACAGTAAATATATTTAATTACTTTCCATATTGCTTTACAACTTGTCTATAAGGATTACTGATTATATATATTTGCAAATCTTGAAGGCCAAAAAAAATTATAGGAAGTTCTTAGTAGTAATGGTAAGCATATGCCTATTCTGCTTGGGTCAGCTTTGAGAGCTTGGGGTTTTTGTGTAAATTAGAAAGGCCAGCCAAGGGTCTGGAAAAAATTGAAAAGATTGTTTTATCATCAGAGTTTCAATCATTTTTGAATATTATGTTAAGTTTTCTTCATTAATAATTAATTCCAAATTCTTCCTTTCCCAATTCACTAATCAGAATTCCCCAAATTACTTTGTGCTATTCATTTTATGCCTTCTAACTAATGTAGTTCCTCCATAGAATATTTTGCAGAGAAAAATTTTCTAATAGCTACTAATGGCAGTTATATTCATTGGCAGCCGACTCCATGCATTAATTCCAGTAGCAAAATGAAAGCATGATATCACAATCCCTTTCTTCTTTTTTGTGTTTTCTTATAGTAGATTGTAGGAAACGTTTCCATGGCTGTCTTGATTTTACTAGAGTAAAAGAAAGCTTTGTAATGATTTTAGCTATTGACTATGAAAAAAATGGAAATTTATTTGATGTCCACTTATCATAGTTAGATGGCAGATTGTTGCAAGGGGAAGGAATTAGATAAAACTGAGGCATATGTATATATTCCCCTTCCAATTATCATGGCAGAAAGAATCTCTAGTAAATCTTTCAGTAACTCGCTGGTAAGAGAAAATCAGGCCACATTCAATCAAAGGGCTTCCCTAATAGCTCTGAGGGTAAAGAATCTGTCTACAGTACAGGAGACCTGGGTTCAATTTCTGGGTGGGGAAGACTTCATGGAGAAGGGAATGGCAACCCACTCCAGTATACTTGCCTGAAGAATCCCATGGACAGAGGAACCTGGCAGGCTACAGCCCATGGGGTCGCAAAGAGTCAGACACAACTAAGTGACTAACACATCCATTCAGTTAATAGCATAGCATCAACTAGTGCAAGTTTAAAAGTTAGACATACTCGAGGGTGAAGTCAGATTCATACAGAGCTTTCTTCGAACCTGAGTTACTTGTTCTGTTTTTCTATTTCAGATGGCCTCTGAGTGAGCTCAGAAATCTGGGGAAGGGAGTGGGGATTTTACCAGCAATTCCCATTTCTCTTTGGTCTAACATTGCTGCTGCTGCGAAGTTGCTTCAGTCGTGTCCAACTCTGTGTGACCCCATAGACGGAAACCCACCAGGCTCCCCCGTCCCTGGGATTCTCCAGGCAAGAACACTGGAGTGGGTTGCCATTCAGTTCAGTTCAGTCTCTCAGTCGTGTCCGACTCTTTGAGACCCCATGAATTGCAGCACGCCAGGCCACCCTGTCCATCACCAACTCCCGGAGTTCACTCAGACTCACGTCCATCGAGTCAGTGATGCCATCCAGCCATCTCATCCTCTGTCGTCCCCTTCTCCTCCTGCCCCCAATCCCTCCCAGCATCAGAGTCTTTTCCAATGAGTCAACTCTTTGCATGAGGTGGCCAAAGTACTGGAGTTTCAGCTTTAGCATCATTCCTTCCAAAGAAATCCCAGGGCTGATCTCCTTCAGAATGGACTGGTTGGCTCTCCTTGCAGTCCAAGGGACTCTCAAGAGTCTTCTCCAACACCACAGTTCAAAAGCATCAATTCTTTGGCGCTCAGCCTTCTTCACAGTCCAACTCTCACATCCATACATGACCACAGGAAAAACCATAGCCTTGACTAGACAGACCTATGTTGGCAAAGTAATGTCTCTGCTTTTGAATACGCTATCTAGGTTGGACATAACTTTCCATCCAAGGAGTAAGCGTCTTTGAATTTCATGGCTGCAGTCACCATCTACAGTGATTTTGGAGCCCAAAAAAATAAAGTCTGACACTGTTTCCACTGTTTCCGCATCTATTTCCCATGAAGTGATGGGACCAGATGCCATGATCTTCGTTTTCTGAATGTTGAGCTTTAAGCCAACTTTTTCACTCTCCTCTTTCACTTTCATCAAGAGGCTTTTTAGTTCCTCTTCACTTTCTGCCATAAGGGTGGTGTCATCTGCATATATGAGGTTATTGATATTTCTCCCAGCAATCTTGATTCCAGCTTGTGCTTCCTCCAGCCCAGCATTTCTCATATTGTACTCTGCATATAAGTTAAATAAGCAGGGTGACAATATACAGCCTTGATGAACTCCTTTTCCTATTGGAACCAGTCTGTTGTTCCATGTTCAGTTCTAACTGTTGCTTCCTGACCTGCATAAAGATTTCTCAAGAGGCAGGTCAGGTGGTCTGGTATTCCTATCTCTAGTGATCAAATTAAGCAACCTTTTTTTTTTTTTTTGGCTGGACTTTTGAGGAATAAGATATTTTGGGGCAGTAAAATGAAAAAAAAAAACAAAAAAAGCACATTAGCAAACTAACAGCTTATACCTTAATTATTTTGCCCTTGTTCCCAAGGTATTGTGTTGGTTGACTACCTGGCTAGTGAGGAATGTAGTAATGATGGGTAGGTGCTTCTTAGACTAGGACTTGTATGCTGCCAAGTTAGTTCCCACTTACTTCTTCCTGGAAACCAGGAAAGTCAAGTATGTACTCATAGCATCATCTGATTATGCGAGTTGAATATTTTAACCTCTCTGGATTTCTTTGCTTTAATAGTGTTTTTCCTGACACAGTATCAGGAGTTGAGCCTGTTCTACAAAGGTGCATCATAAGATCAGGTGTTTGTGTTCCTTGGGACTAACTTTCTGCTAAGGTACCACACCAAAATTGAAAGCCCACTTCCCACTGGTTGAACTGTTTCTATTATTTATCACATGATGTCATGAAATATAGTTGTTATTTTTATCTCTTGCCCCTTCCATCTCCTCTGTATTCACTAGATGACCCTACTGTGTGTAATGCTCACTGAATTTTTTAAAGATAAGCAGCTTACACAATATCCCCTGGTATAAAGAACCAACACATGCTGCCCCACTCATTTTTACCTAAAATGAATTTTCAAATGCATAAAGAACTAAAAAATCAGCTACAGCATCATATATTGTTTAATCTAAATCTTCCAGTGAAACAAAGAAAAAAATAAATTACTCATGGACTTCTCAATATACTGACCTTAATAACTTTATTTCAGTTGCCTCATAGTGTGAAATTGTTGAAGAAGAGATAATAATTTAAAGAAAAGTGCTATTAAGTTATTTGCTTAGAATGTGTTTTCATTTAGACTACCTTATTGAACAATCAGTTGTCTTTCATAATAGGTGCTAATGCTTGACCCATTATAGTTGTTAAATGTGCTCATTTTAATAAATGAAACTGAAAAAAACTGACCTTTTAATTAAAGAACTAGAGGTTATCAGAAGAATATTTTAACTTCTTAACACTATTGTGTGCAGTTAAAAAATTATAATATATGAATAATATCCTTGTCATAATCATCTCTTTGGATGTAATACAAAAAAAATAGATTCAGTTCTAGTTCAAAAATAAAGACATTTCAATGCTCAAGAAGCTATAGATTTACTATGTGATATAACATTTAAATATTTTAACTTAGGTTAAAATTGGAAGCACTCATAAAAATATTATCAAGTATGGTATACTAGAGACACAGTGATTTACATTTTAATGATGAGATGAAAGGCAATAAAACCTATTTTAACCCACTCAAACCATAATATCTCTAACAACTAAGTAATGAAAATACTCCATATCTTATAGTAAAGCAAGAATTTTACATGTAAAATCATGTAATAATATATTAAATTATGCAAAAATTCTCTGGAATTAAACAAAATTATCATTAAACTTTTGCCATTTTGATTTAACCTTTATGGAAAGTAAATGGTAGGGTTAATCAAATCAATAAAAAAATAAGTAGTAAGGAACATACTATTACTTGAGGCCTTAATGAAGATACTAAAGGTGTAAGAATGGTGATTTTTGTTATTTGTTTTCAGTTGTATAATTTCCTTTATTCCCAAAAGATTTGTAAGTTCCTAAAAAATGTCCATGCCTCTTCTATATTATAGTATCTAATTTAGGGTTTAATTTATAATCTGTGTTTGAAATACTTTTTGCTATGTGATATAATATGTACAGCGAATAGTTCAAGCAATTTCATCCCATTCCCCAACTCCTTGACCTCTGCTGTATCAATTTGCTTACCTGGAAAGACACATTTGGAGTTATTGTAATTTGATTGACCATATATATTCTATTTTGTATAAATTGCCTTTCTTCGGTTCAGTTCAGTTCAGTTGCTCAGTCATGTCCAACTGTCTGCGACCCCATGGACTGCAGCATGCCAGGCTCCCCTGTCCATCACCAACTCCCGGAGTCCACCCAAACCCATGTCCATTGAGTCGGTGATGCCATCCAGCCATGTCATCCACTGTCATCCCCTTCTCCTCCCACCTTCAATCTTTTCCAGCATCAGGGTCTTTTCAAATGAGTCAGCACTTTGCATTAGGTAGCCAAAGTACTGGAGTTTTAGCGTCAACATCAGTTCTTCCAATGAACACCCAGGACTGATTTCCTTTAGGATGGACTGGTTGTATCCAAAGACTCTCAAGAGTCTTCTCCAACACCACAGTTCAAAAGCATCAATTCCTCGGCATTCAGCTTTCCTTATCCAACTCTAGCATCCATACATGACTACTGGAAAAACAATAGCCTTGATTAGATGGAACTTTGTTGGCAAAGTAATGTCTCTGCTTTTTATTATGCTGTCTAGGTTGGTCATAACTTTCCTTCCAAGGAGTAAGCATCTTTTAATTTTATGGCTGCAGTCACCATCTGTAGTGATTTTGGAGCCCCCAAACATAAAGTCTGCCACTGTTTATACTATTTCCCCATCTATTTGCCATGAAGTGGTGGGACTGGATGCCATGATCTTAGTTTTCTGAATGTTGAGTTTTAAGCCAGCTTTTTCACTCTCCTCTTTCACTTTCATCAAGAGGCTCTTTAGTTCTTCTTCACGTTTTGCCATAAGGGTGGTGTCGTCTGCGTATCGGAGGTTATTGATATTTCTCCCAGCAATCTTGATTCCAGCTTCTTCTTCATCCAGCCCAGTGTTTCTCATGATGTACTCTGCATGTAAGTTTAATAAGCAGGGTGACAATATACAGCCTTGACGTAGTTCTTTTCCTATCAGAGCCAGTATGTTGTTCCATGTCCAGTTCTAACTGTTGCTTCCTGACCTACATACAGGTTTCTCAAGAGGCAGGTCAGGTGATCTTGTACTCTTATCTTTTTCAGAATTTTCCACAGTTTATTGTGATCCACATAGTCAAAGTCTTTTTGACATAGTCAATAAAGCAGAAATAGATGTCTTCTGGAACTGTCTTGCTTTTTTGATGGTCCAGCGGATTTTAGCAGTTTGATCTCTGATTCCTCTGTCTTTTCTAAGTCCAGCTTAAACATCTGGTAGTTCATGGTTCATGTGGTAGTTCATAAATTGCCTTTCTTAGGCCCATTCTGGTTGTAAGACTGTATATCATCCCCATTACTCCTCTTTCACTGAAATGTTCTAAAAGTATTTTTAGTTAAACTTTACTGCTTCATAAATAAAGGAGGTCATGAATGCCCATACATTTAAAAATCTTAATGTTAAGAGGCATTTGTTTTCTGAATTCACTAACTCATGAAGCTTTTTTGGATGCCTATGCTTTTTACTTCTGCAAACTTTCTCTACCTGAAGCTATTTGACTTCTGTGGCTAAGCTGTTTTTAAATGTGTTGAATTGTTGAATTCTTTGATAATTTTGTAAAGACAGTAAAGAAAAAAATAAATCATAAGCCTTGTTTCAACATGGAATTATCTTACTAGAATAGGTAATAATTTAGAATTTATGCTGCCTTGACTTAACTCTGTATCTTAATAAACAGATATAACCTTAGTGAAACATTATTCTGTGTATGGAAGCCTAAATACTAATAGCTTACAAAAGAAAATAAATGAAGGTGAAAAGATCAGTATTAGAAAAATCTAGGATTTGCTTGCATTGATACATCTTGAGGGTAGAAAAAAATAGTTTCAACTTTGGTTATGGTCATATAATAGAGAAAAGATCAAAGCTATGTTTAGTAGAAAATGATCATCTTAGCTACAACATTTATGTAAGTTGAACAAAAACTGGTAAATAAAGATTGTTTATCCAATGCTTAATTCAAATTGAATCTTACGAGATCTCATATAAGAAAGGTGAAAAAATATCTAATGTGACCAAAGGAATAGAGTCATGAAAAAAATGAATCTTTGTGACATGGGTGTGTAAAAAGAATAAAAGATCATCTTTTAAACTGTCAAAAATGCAAAATTTAAGGCAAAAAATGAGAATAAATGGTTATATAAAAGATTGTGAGGCATATTTAATAAAATATCATAGAGTCATTGAAAACAAGTAGCATTTGCTTTGCAGGCATTTGGACAATCTCATTTAGGCAAGTTGTCTTCTCATACCCTACTCTGTCTCTCAATGTTTCTCTTCTGCTCCCTGCTGTGTGTGTGCTCCTTTTAACCTACTATGGTTGTGTGATACTTAGATATTTTCAAATTATTACTTGTAGAAAGCTCTTCTTTGTGGGAAATATGCAAAAATAAAATTAAGTGAAAGAGAAAACCATGTATTTAAAATCTATTAGTTGAATACATTCTAGAGTGGGTACTCATTTAGTGCTGATGAAACTGTATATATATTTTTTTATATGATATTAGAGGTGAATACAGAGTGTTAAGAGAACAGAGAAGAGGTATATACCTAAGTCCGAAGACATCAAGAAGAGGTTTCACAAGAAATGTTACTTATACTGAGAATTGAAAAATAATATATGTTTAAAGTAATATAAATAAACCCTATCATTATTTGTGCAATACTTAGATGTCACAAATGAATTTTAAATTTAACAAGTCTAAGTGAAGTCACTCAGTCGTGTCCGACTCTTTGCAACCCCATGGGCTGTAGCCTACCAGGCTCCTCCGCTCATGGGATTTTCCAGGCAAGAGTAGTGGAGTGGGTTGCCATTTCCTCCTCCAGGAGATCTTCCCAACCTAGGGATTGAACCTGGGTCTCCCGCATTGTAGGCAGATGCTTTACCATCTGAGCCACGAGGGAAGCGACAAGTCTAAAGCAAACCTTAATTTCTCTCTAAGAATGGGTTCATTCCCTCTATAGTTGCTTTGGCAACTGATACAAACATACGTTAAAACAAAAAAAAAAGACAATTGCTCCTTGGAATAAAAGCTATGACCAACCTAGACAGCATATTAAAAAGCAGAGACGTGACTTTGCTGACAAAAGTTTGTATAGTGAAAGCTATGGTTTTTCTAGTAGTCATGTACAAATGTGAGAGTTGGACCATAAGGAAAGCTGAACACTGAAAAATTGATGCTTTTGAACTGTGGTGTTAGAGAAGACTCTTGAGAGTCTCTTGGACTGCAAGGAGATCAAGCCGGTCAATCCCTATGGAAATCAACCCTGAATATACTTTGGAAGGAATGATCCTGATGCTGAAGCTCCAATATTTTGGCCACCTGATGTGAAGAGCTGACTCATTGGAAAAGACTCTGATGTTGGGAAAGCTTGGGAGCAGGAGAAGGGGGCGACAGAGGATGAAATGGTTGGATAGTATCATTGACTCAATGGACATGAGTTTGAGCAAGCTCTGGGAGATAGTGAAGGACAGGGAAGACTGCTGTACTGCAGTCCATGAGGTCGCAAAGAGTTGGACATAACTTAATGACTGAACAACAGTAACAAACACCCATACATACTATTTTTTCTCTTTCCTGTTCCACCATCCTATCAAATCCTGAAAATATTCTCTTCAGTCTCCAAAATATATCCAAATTCAACCATTTTCATCCTCTTAACGAATATCTACTCAAAATGCCATGATCCTGACCTGAGTCACGACGGTATTCTGACTGAACAATCTGACTATATTCCTCTTTTTTTCAATTTATTCTCTACTCAGCACCCAACTATAGTATTTTTAAATAAATCAAACACTAGCATTTAGGGCTTCCCTGGTGGCTCAGTGGTAAAGAATCCACCTGCCAATGCCAGAGACATGGTTTCCGTCCCTGGTCTGCGAAGATCCCTCATGACACAGAGCAACTAAGCCATTGTGCCACAACTACTGAGCCTGTGCTCCAGACTGTGGGAGCCACAACCGTTAAGCCCATGTGCTGCAACTGCTGAAGCCTGTTCACCCGTCCACATACCACAACTAGAGTGTAGCCCCCCACTCACCACAACTAAACAAAAAGCCCTTGTAGCAACAAAGACCCAGCACAGCCAAAATAAATAAATTAAAAAAAATTTAAATGTATACCATTTACATTATCACAATTAGAAAAAAATTTAAACTCTTCACCATGTCTATCATTTTCTATAGGAGCTGGACCCACCACCTCTCCAAGCTCATCTTCTACTGCTCTTCCCTTTTTTTCACAGTACTATGGTCACTTTGAACTTTCTAAGGTTCAGACATATTAAAATTTATCCTCACTTGGGATTTGATTCTCATGATGTGCCAAAATCGTCACATGGCCCTCTGTTTTCATTTACATGTCCATTGAGAAATACGTGTCTACTGTTTAGAGGGTTTGCACGGGAACCCTAGTTAAAGTAGTCCTCAGAGGCCTGAGCAGGGGCTGAGCAATTAGTCTTATTTATTTTAATTCCATAAAATCCCCTCTTTCCATATTGATTATGTTTGTGGATGTATAACTCCATGTATTTGGCAAAGCCAATATACTGTGCATATCAGACAGTATATTGTACTGTACTTAAGTTATGCATACATATATGCATACAAAAAGCACTATGGAAAATCTTTGGAGTGTTTTCATGAAAGGGCTGGCCTATCTGTTTTTTTTATTTCAGAATGATTATTTGGAAATTAGGTGGGAAATGAAGAAATGGTGATAAAACTGAGGAGCAGGAAACTAGTTGGAAGACTATTTAAGAAGTAGAAGCAGAGATGAAAAGTAGATAAATCAATTGATATAGGATATATTTTGGAAGTTCAGTTCCAGGGCATATCAGTGAATAAAATATGTGTGAGGGGTTATATAAAAAAAGGAATCAAGTATTCCCATCTTTATCCTTTGTTCCAACTTCTACATTTTTCTATATTGTGTGTTATTTCTCTTCCCAAGAGCTGTAATCTGTTGGCAAGGAGAGGAAGGAAGGGTGAGAAGTAGTGAGCCCTTTCATAGTGGTTGCATTGTTTTCCACTGAATGTTTCCAAGCAATGGACATATCTAATTTTCCTCTCCTGTTCTTTCTGAGCATTTGTTTCCATGCATTTCACTTTGAAAGCACCATGGGCAATTAACTGAACACTTAGCAGTTGTCTTGGCTTTCATGATTCTCTCACTTTAGTTTTATATGATTATTGGTGATAATGAATGTAAATCATCTGTAGTTTGAGGTTTGCATTTTTTTAAATTAGAAAATTCTATCTAGAGTGCTTGAAATATTTTGAAATCATCCATATTTTCACTGTGCTTATGCTTATTATCTTTTGGTTTTATAGTTGAAATGATGGCTACCATGTAATTCACAGTTTCTGTATTTTATTTATTTATACTGGGCTGTGCCGCATGGCTTGGCTTGGTTTGGATTGGCTTGGGGGATCTTAATTCCCTGACTAGGTATTGAATGAGGGCCCCCTACATTGGAAGCATGGAGTCCTAAAAACTGGATCTGCAGAGAATTTACAGTGTTTGCCTTCGCTTTGTTTTCATTCTAACAACATTGTGTGTGTGTGTGAATTTTAGTTCTATAACAGAAATTCTAATTTACTGGTTCCAGGTATTGTGTGATACCCATATAAGGGCAGATTTTTTGAGGCAGTATATCAAAGCCAGTTGACACTTATTTCCCCCTATTTCATTTGAAAGTTGGGAAGAAATTTGGAAAAAAGTTTATATTAGAATGATATGTAGATATGAGAACTCATCCATTATATTGGTGAATGTCTTATGCTTTTGATTGTCTTTCTTGTCTCTCTCCTTCCACAATCTCTCCTTCCACTAAGACTGCTTAGATCTCAACCTCACAGCTCACATCCCATGTAAAGAGATAGCAACTGTAGGAGGGAGCAGGGCTGTGCAGTGATATTAAGGCAAAAGGAACTAAGGCCTTAAGCTTAGGAAAAGCTGTGCATTTTTCTGCACTCTTAGCCATGCCTTTCTTTTCTTGAATGCCAGCTATTTCTTTATCTGAAACTTCAAGATGAGTATATTCCTTTTAGTCTTTCAGTATTGAAAAATTATGTTTGAAAAAATTATTCAGTATCCCTTGGTGCATTAATTAGATGATTATTCCTGCTGATATGATATAAATATGTACCACCATATCCCAGATCTTTCAAAAGCTGGAAACATTCAAATTTAGAGATGTATATTAATACTATAAAAATAATTTTATTAAATGCTATTTTTTTATGGAGTGAACTTGAAATTTTAAAAAGTAAGGTGTAGATTCTTTGAGAGGATTTTTTTTAATCTTATGAGACTTGGAGCTTAATGAAATTGATAAAACTTTTCATTTCAGCCCAACCATGAAAATGGTTCTCCAGCCTCATGGCTATAATCCCACCCAACCCACTCAACATGCACAAAATATGAACTCAAAATTTTACTCATGTCATAATACCAAAAATAATTCCATAATGTTGCTCAGGAAAAATTATATCTAACACTTGGTGCTTTTATGGGTTGAAAATGTCTTTTCACTGTCACTTTCAATATCTCAAAGTTCATTTTTTTTCAAATATTTTCTTCTCTCCACTTCTAATTTAAGTGCTATTGATCCTGACTGACTAATACATTTTGGCTTTATTATCTTCCTCCCACTCTAAAATTCTAGAGGAAAAACTATGTTATGCTTATTCTTCTAAGGGAGTATATTTCTAACCACATTTGTTGCCAGAATCTTGTTCATAGCATTTTGCTTTTCTGACCCTTATTCTGTCTGACTGAAATAACTTCTCTCAGTTTTGTATATTCTTAAGCTTTCTCCCCACCTTTTTTCTGAAAGTCCTCTGCTGTTCTCTGCAAACACTGGAGTGTTTCTGTGCCATGAGTGCTTTGCGTTTGCCTTTAAAGCTCCCACTCCAGTATGTTGAGCAATCATTCATTTACCTGTCTGAATCCCCTACTAGACTGAAGGCAGAGTTAAGATGATTTCAGCTCTCACTGGGCAATGCACCATGCAAACATTAAAAATGTTTTGAAAGATTGTAAGAAAAAAATAAGTAAATTGCTAAAAAAGAATTAGTTAAAATAATTAAGGTTGAGAAACAATCAACCACAGAAACCTATGATATTGGCTGTTTGAATTAAATGCCTGCACTTTCAGGCACACACACACACACAAAAAACCAACTACATGGTAGTGAAACACAATCTAAAGGCTAACCAACACGAAAATGTGATATATTCTGGGACTATTCTATGATCATGTCCTCCGTATGATCTCAATGAGGAAAGCCACACAGAGTGGATAAGGTTTTCTCTGACCCTTTTCTATCTAACTGAGACCACAATGATAATTCCCAGACTGATGGAAAAGGGAACCAAATCATCTCTAAAATTCTATCCTAATATCCAAGTTCATTAAAGCCAGGCATGAATAATTGTCAACCTTTCAAAGGATTCTGTGATCAATCTAAAACAGCATGCATAAGAAGGGATTCACTTACAAAGAACATTGTCATTATAGAGTTATTAGAGATGGATGCTCTGGGTCATGTAAAAGTACAAACTTTCATTTCTTCAAACTTTTAACTTTCACCAAGTTTAAAAGTTTAATTAATCTTTCCTCATTATTATTTCTGATTTTTTCTTCCCTATTTCATTTTTGATTATAAATGGAAAAAGAAAAGTGATACCACAGATTAGGTAGTTTTTTTTGTTGTTTTGTTTTCTTCATCTGAGCAGTGGATAATTCACCTGGAGTTGTGAATCACCATGCTGGGCTCTATAAGATTTTAGAGCCATCCCTCTCCTCAATATCACTTTTCCTCCAGGAACTGAATTATTCTTCCTCCTGCCTACCATAATTCTGCAAATATTTATTGAATATATACTACATGAAAATCATCATGCTATGCCATGAATCACTGGCAATGTTTTAGGCAGATACCATAGAAAACCCAAATATCTCTTTTTATATCTCAAATCCATACTGGTTTAGAGAAAAAAATTGTGTTGAGAATAAGTCATTTTGCTTATTGATGGGATTTGGAGAATCATAGAGACTTAATCAGTTAAAATATAAGGAGATAGTTTTCATCATAGATAGAAGGGGCTTAATGCTCAGAATAAAAATTCAAAGTAAAACCCAAAGCAAAAATACAGTAAAAACATTTTGATCTTGTTAAGCTATTTCAAAAATAAATTTAAAAAAATATATTTTACTAATGAAAGTATACTATAGCTCAAATGTTGAGAAAGTAAATAGTTATGTTTCTATTGGCACACTGACATTTCAAATTTCTATATTTCAGTTCAGTTGCTCAGTTGTGTCCGACTCTTTGCAACCCCATGATTCACAGAACGCCAGGCCTCCCTTTCTATCACCAACTCCCGGAGTTCACTCAAAATCATGTCCATCGAGTCGGTGATGCCATCCAGCCATCTCATCCTCTGTCGTCCCCTTCTTCTCCTGCCCACAACCCTCCCAGCATCAGGGTCTTTTCCAATGTGTCAACTCTTTGCATGAGGTGGCCAAAGTACTGGAGTTTCAGCATCAGTCCTTCCAATGAACACTCAGGACTAATCTCCTTCAGGATGGACTGGTTGGATCTCCTTGCAGTCCAAGGGACTCTCAAGAGTCTTCTCCAACACCACAGTTCAAAAGCATCAATTTTGGGCACTCAGCTTTCTTCACAGTCCAACTCTCACATCCATACATGACCACAGGAAAAACCATAGCCTTGACTAGACGAACCTTTGTTGGCAAAGTAATATCTCTGCTTTTCAATATGCTGTCTAGGTTGGTCATAACTTTCCTTTCAAGAAATAAGCGTCTTTGAATTTCATGGCTGCAGTCACCATCTGCAGTGATTTTGGAGCCCCAAAAAATAAAGTCTGACACTGTTTCCACTGTTTCTCCATCTATTTCCCATGAAGTGATGGGACCAGATGCCATGATCTTAGTTTTCTGAATGTTGAGTTTTAAGCCAACTTTTTCACTCTCCTCTTTCACTTTCATCAAGAGGCATTTTAGTTCCTCTTCACTTACCACCATAAGGGTGGTGTCATCTGCATATCTGAGGTTATTGATATTTCTCCCAGCAATCTTGATTCCAGCTTGTGCTTCTGCCAGCCCAGCATTTCTCATGATGTACTCTGAGTATAAGTTATATAAGCAGGGTGACAATATACAGCCTTGACATACTCCTTTTCCTATTTGGAACCAGTCTGTTGTTCCATGTCCAGTTCTAACTGTTGCTTCCTGACCTGCATATATGTTTTTCAAGAGGCAGGTCAGGTGGTCTGGTATTCCCATCTCTTTCAGATTTCTCCACAGTTTATTGTGATCCACACAGTCAAAGGCTTTGGCATAGTCAATAAAGCAGAAATAGATGTTTTTCTGGAATTCTCTTGCTTTTTCAGTGATCCAGCGGATGTTGGCAATTTGATATCTGGTTCCTCTGCCTTTTCTAAAACCAGCTTTAACATCTGGAAGCTCATGATCCACATATTGATGAAGCCTGGCTTGGAGAATTTTGAGCATTACTTTATTAGAGTGTGAGATGAGTCCAATTGTGCGGTAGTTTGAGCATTCTTTGGCATTGCCTTTCTTTGGGATTGGAAGGAAAACTGACCTTTTCCAGTCCTGTGGCCACAGTTGAGTTTTCCAAATCTGCTGCCCTATTGAGTGCAGCACTTTCATAGCATCATCTTTCAGGATTTGAAATAGCTCAACTGGAATTCCATCACCTCCACTATCTTTGTTCGTAGTGATGCTTTCTAAGGGCCACTTGACTTCACATTCTAGATGTCTGGCTCTAGGTGAGTGATCACACCATCATGATTATCTGGGTCATGAAACTCTTTTTTATACAGTTCTCCTGTATATTCTTGCCACCTCTTCTTAATATCTTCTGCTTCTGTTAGGTCCATACCATTTCTGTCCTTTATCGAGCCCATCTTTGCATGAAATGTTCCCTTGGTATCTCTAATTTTGTTGAAGAGATCTCTAGTCTTTCCCATTCTGTTGTTTTCCTCTATTTCTTTGCATTGTTCACTGAGGAAGGCTTTCTTATCTTTCCTTGCTATTCTTTGGAACTCTGCTTACATATCTTAATTAGAGATAGATAGATAAACAGACAAGTCAGTTGTACATTTGGAATTATTTTGATGAACCATCAGAAGTATAATGAAGGTTGATTTGCTTTATCTACTACTTGTTATGTAGTTCAGTTTCATCTGATCTATCTGGAATTTCTTTTCTAATGCTTTTTAGGTATCCTTGATAAGTATTTACAAGAGGGATGACTTTTAATTAATATTAAATGATACATTATTGATTCAGAAATACTCTAATTACCTTTCAGAATGATGTCACCCTTGACATTGGCTTCATATTCATGTTGGCTGTAACCTGGAACACAACTTTTGGGAAACAAGCAAGGATTAGTGATAGGACTTATTTCAAGAGTAAATTTTGAAATTTACTAGCAGTATAATTTAAAGAATAACCTGTAGATTTCAATTTCTTTCTAAATGCATATGGTGACAATGAAATCACACACAAATAATATTATGAAGATTACATAAAATAATATGTATTCAAGCACTCTATACATTGTGAAGAACTGTTTATTCCTATTGTTAGCTATATGTTTTATCTATGCCTGTATGTTTTCCATTCAAATCTTTGAGCAGAGTGGAAACAGTGTTTCCACACATTGTTATGAATGTAGATACCAGATTGATACTTAGGAATGGAGACTTCAAACATATTTTGAATTCAGATATATAAAATTCTATGAAAAGGGAATGTTATGCAATATTCAAATTTAAATATTAGTACATTTTAAAAGGTGAAATATTTATACAATCTCTTGAAGAGAAACCAGATTATAATTATTAGTACATTTTAAAAGGCCTAAAATCTGTTTTTTTATCAACTGTGCCAATATTTTCCTCATTTAACACAAAGAATAATATATTTTCTAACTCACACACAAGCAGAAGTAAGCATGGATCATGGTGTTTAACTGCTACCATAACCAGAATTTGAAGAAGACCATCAGACCTAGGAAACAGATCTGGTTTTTCTTAGGTCTGATGATTAATGGCATGATGATGTTGTTTTACTCCTAGGTGATAAAAATAATCTTGGTTTGTACTTTCTCAGCAGAGAGTCTCAGGAGAAAAGAGTTATTAATGCAAAGGAGTTACATTATTTTCTTTCATGTGTAAAAGGGATGAGTAGGACAGTTTGCTGGCAGGTACGCCCAGGCTTGGAAAGATTCATGCCAGTGGAATAATGGGGGATTCAGAATTAAAACAGTGGATAGTATAAAGGGTTCAAGTTTTCACATGCATTAACAAAACAGCTATTGTATGTGTTCAGTTTCCACAATTCTTCTCTCCCACACTCCAGCTATTTTGGGCTGATAACAATTGAAAATCTCACAGCTTTTGAAATTGTCTACAATATTCTTCTTCCATTTATATTTCCATCTGGACAGTGTCTATTTTTTATTTTGTTTTTATTTCAATATTTCTTTACCTAAGAGTAGGTATTGCATTTATAATGCTATTTATGACACTAGGTTTGCATGGGTGTCTTATTTGTAAATAATATATAATATTTTAAATATACGCTATTTATAAATTTATATTGGAAATGATAGTGGATCATCTTTGTGCCATTTCTGGTGTTGCAAATTTTATCCCACCTAAAATCACCCATTAGATTTTGACTTCTCATTTTGTTAAATAAAAATATTTTTATCTAATCATGAACTTTATTTTACCAAGTTTTCAGAAAGTCAGAATTGTAATAAATAGGTGAATGAGTTACCCTAATTGTATCTGAAGGTTGGGTTGTGAAATTTTTATTTCATAAACATATCTTTATATGAATTTTGTCATTTAATATGTATGAATTCTTCAGACTATAAAATTCTTATTCACAATAATGTCTGCTTTAGTCCACTAAGTATTATAGGCTTTTGCTAGGTTGTTTCACTTGTTCTCTAGGTATTGATTTTTCCCTTTACTAGCACTCAATTTATGCCAAAAATTTAATGCTTTAAAATCCAAGCATTTTAAAATTTAAATGTTTGCCTGCATTAAGATCAGTTCAGTTTAGTCACTCAATTGTATCCAACTCTGTGACCCCATGGACTGCAGCACACCAAGCTTCCCTGTCCTTCACGATCTCCCAGGGCTTGCTCAAACTCATGTCCATTGAGTCGGTGATGTCGTCCAACCATCTCATCCTCTGTCATCCCCTTCTCCTCCTGTCTTCAATCTTTCCCAGCATCAGGGTCTTCTCCAATTAGCCAGTTCTTCCCTTCAGCAGCCAAAGTATTGGAGTTTCAGCTTCAGCATAAATCCTACCAATGAATATTCAGGACTGATTTCCTTTAGGATAGACTGGTTGGATCTCCTTCCAGTTCAAGGGATTCTCAGGAGTCTTCTCCAACATCACAGTTCAAAAGCATCAATTCTTCAGTGTTCAGCTTTCTTTATGGTCCAACTCTCACATCCATACCTACTACTGGAAAAACTATAGCTTTGACTAGATGGACCTTTGCTGGCAAAGTAATGTCTCTGCTTTTCAATATGCAGTCTAGGTTGGTCATAGCTTTTCTTTCAGGGAGCAAGCGTCTTTTAATTTCATGGCTGCAATCACCATCTGCAGTGATTTTGGAGCCCCCAAAATAAAGTCTGCCACCCTTTCTATTGCTTCCCCATCTATTTGCCATGAAGAGATGGGACTAAATGCCATGGTCTTAGTTTTCTGAGTGTTAAGTTTTAAGCCAACTTTTTCACTCCCGGAGTTGGTGATAGACAGGGAAGCCTGGTGTGCTGTTGTCCATGGGGTTGCAAAGAGCCGGACGTGACTGAGCAATTTGAACTGCACTGAATTCCTTTCTTGTTTTGGAACCAGTCCTTTGTTCCATGTCTGGTTCTAGCTGTTGCTTCTTGATCTGCAAACAGATTTCTCAGGAGGCAGGTTACGTGGTCTTGTATTCGCATCTCTTTAAGAATTTTCCACAGTTTATTGAGATCCACACAGTCAAAGGCTTTCGTGTAGTCAATTAAGCAGAAGTAGATGTTTTCCTGGAATTTTCTTGCTTTTTCTATGATCCAGTGGATGTTGTCATTAAGATATACTGGTAGCATTTAAACTTTCTCATCATTTTCAGTATCCCTGTACCATTTTTGCAATAAAATAATATGTTTCATTAAAAAATTACTGAAAGTTTAAATGGAAAAAACACAATAGAAAGATGCAGAAAGAATTATAGTATGTCAATACCTTGCTCACAAAGAATGCCACAAGCAGCAGTGTTGAAAATGATAATTATGTGTCAGTTGCATAGTAAAAAGGAAAAGCACAGAGAAGGTTAAGAACACAGCTTGCTTTCACTCTTGGCTGGTAATTTTCCATTAGTTTCCACCACACATCATTGCCTTCAAGGTACTGAGGAGCTGGATTATTCAAGGTATTGTGGCCAGTTATTCATTCTGAATTAAACTGCTCTGCTTTCAATAAGGCAATTGATTGCCCTTTGACTGTTAGGGCAAACTTTCTGATCATCTTCACCCATTCTTTTGAAAAATATTCATGTGCCTACTCTATGCCAAGGACAGAACTGTGAACCACATAGTCTCTGTCCTCAAGGAGACTTCTGCAGTGGCGTGATTGCTTTTACTGTTGTTTGCTTTATCTTGCTTTTATAACCAACACCAGCATTATTCAGATTTCTGGCTTTCTGGCCAGATGAAGGGATCCTCTGTTTCAACCAAGCTAATTGGTCTAATGTAGAAGGCAATGGCAACCCACTCCAGTACTCTTGCCTGGAAAATCTCATGGATGGAGGAGCCTGCTATGCTGCAGTCCATGGGGTTGTGAAGAGTCAGACATGACTGAGCGACTCACTTTAACTTTTCAATTTCATGCACTGGAGAAGGAAATGGCAACCCACTCCAGTGCTCTTGCCTGGAGAATCCAATGGACGGCGGAGCCTGGTGTGCTGCCATCTATGGGGTTGCACAGAGTCAGACATGACTGAAGCAACTTAGCAGCAGCAGCAATCAGTCAGTCTAAAGGGACTTAGACCCTGGCATCATGAAAGTTTCTCTTGTTGAAAGAGGTCTTATTTTGTTTTCATATCTATGAAACTCTACAGGTGTATGTGTTTGCTCAGCCATGTCCGATTCTTTGCCACTCCATGTACTGTATGTAGCCCGTCAGGTTCCTCTGTCCATGGGGTTCTCCAGGCAAGAATACTTGAGTGGGTTGCCATTTCCTCCTCCAGGGGATCTTCTTGACTCAAGGATCAAACCCATGTCTCTTGCATCTCTGGCACTGGCAGGCAGAATCTTTACCACTAGTGCCACCAGGGAATTCCCAAACTCTGTAGGATTATACTTGTCAAATTTTAGTGGTTGGAGTAATCTCATAGGAAATGTTAAAATGCAAACTTCCAAGACCTACCTTTGTGGAGATTTTGATTTAGGAAGTTGAGGCTGATGCTCAGAAACCTGGATCTTTAATTAGTAACTTGGATATAATTCATATTTTAGAAAAACTCTTAATCTCAGTTATAGATTTTGTATAAGTTTTAAAATATTTCTGAGTTTAAGCATTTTTAGTTGTTTTTTCTCCCCCTTTATAGGATTTGGAACATTTCTATATTGTGATAATTTCTTATCTTGATATGAGATATTTCTGTGCAAATTTTTTTCTCTCTCTCCTCACATGGATTATTTTAAAGTGCAACAGAATTGTCTGCAAGAGAAGTTGAACATATACTATTTAGATTACATGAAATATTTATGTGATACCTGGAAAAGGGTGAAAATGAAAAAAAATGCAGAGAAAAATCTCAAGTCTTACGGTTTCAAGTAGGGCAGTGATAGAAGCCAAAAAAAAAAAAATAAGTTTCTTTTTCTTTATTTTTCAACACTGAACTTGCAAATTCATTTCAAGTACAACAGATTTGGACTGTCAGCACCTTGATTAACCCAGGTTGTCTGAATTATAATCTCTTAAATTATTTTTCCCTTTCTGTTGAAGTTCTGTTTGTTTGCTTGTTTTTAATGGATAAAATGTTCCATTTTAAAATGTTCCAATAAAATGAAGTTTCAGCTTCAGCATCAGTCCTTCTGAATATTCATTGGAAGGACTTATGCTGAAGCTGAAGCTCTAATACTTTGGCCACCTGTTATGAAGAGTCAACCCATTGGAGAAGATCCTGATTCTGGGAAAGATTGAAGGCAGGAGTAGAAGGGGGAGGCAGAGGATGAGATGGTTGGATGGCATGATTGACTCAATGTACATGAGTTTGAGCAAACTCTGGGAGATGGTGAAGGGTAGGGAAGCTTGGTCAGTCCAGAGGGTTGCAAAGATTCAGACCGGACTTAGTGACTGACCAACAACAAAGTTACTTTTCCCTAAGTTCTTTCTTTCTTTCTTTCTTTCTTTTTTTTTTTCTTTAATGAATAAAGTTTTCCAAGTTTGGTGTGACCTGGATAATTTTTCTCTGTGGTTGTTCGTAAATTCAGGTCAACTGCAGGTACTACAGGAATCTCTAGATTTATGCAGAATATAAAGTCTCATTTCTCTCAAAGAGGATCTCTGGTTGGATTTCTTCCAAAGACAAGAATTTCTCACAGCTTCTCTAACCTTGAAAGGATAGAAAGTCATAGGCATAGAGCTACTGATCAAACCATGCTTTGTTAATAATGTCAGGTATGTGAACTTGGTTTGAAAAATACCTAAGAATTTGACACACAAGTTTTCATCTCAAACTGTGTTTCTGCCATCTTCTCTAAGTTTTTATAATCATGTGGTGATGAAGTTTCACCAACTTAAGTATTAATAGGAACCATGTGTGCATGCTAAGTTGCCTCAGTTATGTCAAACTTTGCGACCCTATGGGCTGTAGCCCACTAGGCTCCTCTGTCCATGGGATTCTCCAGGCACGAATACTGGAGTGGATGGCCATGCCCTCTTCCAAGGGATCTTCCTGATCCAAGAATTGAACCTGGGTCTCATATCTCATGCATTGGCAGGTGGATTCTTTACCACTACTGCCACCTTGGCAGCCCATAATAGGAACCATAATATTCATTCAAGAATGGTGGTGGTGGCAGTGGTTTAGTTGCTAAGTGTTGTCCGACTCTTTTGGGTATCATCTCTCAGGCTCCTCTGTCCATGGGATTCCTTGGGTAGCCATTTCCTTCTCCAGGAGATCTTTCCAGAGATTGAACACACTTCTCCTATTGCAGGCACATTCTTTACCACTGAGTCTCCAGGGAAGTCCTCATTTAAGAATAACTTCAGATAAATCAAAGAAATTTAAAATGCATTTTTTATTGAAGTATAGCTTATTTACAATATTATTTATATATAAGTTATGGGTATATAATACAGTGTACCATAATTTTTAAATGTTGTACTCCATTTATACTTATAAAATATTGGCCATATTCCCCATGTTGTACATTATATTATTTTAAAAATAAAAAATTCAAAGTATGTAGAACTCTCTATATAGTACAGTTCTACATATTCTGAAATTTCTGAATATATGCTGATTCATTTTTCTGTTTTTGTTGTTTTTAAAGAGAGCATTTACCTATGTTTACCTAAGGCATTGGCAATATGAAACCAAGTAAAAGTAAGTTTACCACAAATTCCACTACTTCTCAAGACTTTTACAAATCATTTCAGGGAAATATATTTGTTTTTGGTAATTCACCATATTTAACTGTATTTAAGTTACCCAAATTGCTCTGTTTTTAGAATATTCTCTTCTTAGAGATAGTAATCTGGGAAACAATTCAACTTGTTTCAGTCTCTAAATCAGCTCTATCTCAGCAGTTCTCAATTTATACTGAGGAAAAAAAAAAAAAAGAAGTAATGGACTTAACTGAAGCATAAGTGATGTAGGTTAGATAGGAAGAAGAAAATCCTGACAACAAGATTTTCAAAGCTCAGAGGGAAGTTATATAATCCCTCTTCAACTGAGTTCCTAAAATACCTATAATTTACATGATTCAGTGCTGGATCTAGGGTTTTCTTTACTGACTGAAGATGCTCTTGAATATACCCTCCAAGAGCTATAGGAGTCTCTAACAGTTTTATAAGTCCATCTTCTTTTCATTTAAGAGATATAAATGTGCCTTACTAACTTCTAAAATGAATTCTTGTCATATATGACTTGATAAAAAGTACTATTTGTAAGTAACAGAATTTAAACTGTAAAACATTTAATGTTATTCCTGATATGCTCTATTTAGATAACTAATTTTCATTTTTCCAAAGACCCACTTAAATATCAGCATTACTTAATGGGTTTTATAATTGATCATGGGAAAAAACATACCGTTTGTACTTTTTTCCTTAAATGCAATTCACAAAGGTGAGAAATGTTTGTGATTCTTCTAAACTGTGTAGGGAATAAATAGTCTACAAGATCCTATTTAATAATTACTTCAGTACACTAATTAGAATTTTAAACAACCATAGTATCAAAATATAATCTAAGATATATGCTTTATTGGATTATATTTGATTAGAGAATAGGCACCCTTCTGAGATTCAAAGATTTACAAAATGACGGTGTGAGACGAGTTGATATCTAAGTTCCACGATGCCCTGATTATTTGAAACTACTGACAGAATCAGGAACAATGAAGAGATTTGAAAATTGCTAATCCTCCCTATTTGTTTCCTTAATGAATATGCTTTGTTCCCCTTCTTTGTTCTGTCTTTGTTCATATTAAATAAAAAGGCTGATTAATTTCCTTTTTGGTTTATTGCAGGATGCCATATACTTAGTTTATTATTTATGTATATTGGAAAGTATAGAACTTAACATTACTAATCAAATAATTGCTTTCTAAAAATTCAATGTGATGCTTCTTTTAAAATAGAATACGTAGATACTTAGAATTTTCCTAAAACATATTACTTAATGAGTAGTTGAAGTGCTCTAAAAGGAACATTGAAATAAGTGATGTACCAATTAATAATAGAGAACCCATAGACTGCATATCATCTTTATGTATTTTCTTTATATAAATATAGCATGGTTTTTAAATGTCAAGGAACACATCACTAAGTCTATACATTTAAATTTGCATTATTATTTAAGCATGTAGGAGGATGGGAGGATGGACCAAACACACACAAACACGCACATTCACACTGCAGTTAACAGAGGAGCATAAAGTGCTGGTGATATCAATTGACTTCTTAGAGTAACTATATTATATTTTATTTTTTCATAAGCTTCCAACTTATGAATTACTTATGCTTCAAAGTTGTTTATAAATGAATTTTCATGTTTTAATGATATACTTTTTTAGCAAACATTGATATAGTGCTAGGCTACAGATAAACCCACAAAAATTAATTAATTCAATTTGGAGTACAATTGTATGGTGGAACAAAAAGACAAAGCTGCAGAGACTTTTAATTGAAATGTACTACTTGTGAGAAGAATGGTAAATTAAGACAATGAAATTATTTCAGGCAGTATTTAATGAGCAAGGCATTGTAGTAAGGATACAAAAGTGTTTAAGAACCAGGGCCTGCAAAAGACTGGTAGATAAACTACTGTCCCTTCCATGCTAGAAATCTGGGTGTTCAGAGGTAGAGCAATGCAGAATGCTTATTGGATAAAAAAACCTGAATGAGGTAAGTCATGGTGGAAATTGTGAAAGCCTGTAGCCATTATGTTTTCATCAGGAATGATGTGTTACTCTGCCACTGCAGTAAGATTAGCTTCATTTTGTGTGGGGGTATGTGTGTCTGCAAAGAGTAGGACACGACTGAGCGACTGATCTGATCTGATCTGATGTGTGCCTGTGTGTTTCACTTTCACTAGACTGTCCTACTATCAGGCAGAAGAAAAAAACTGCTTATTGAGAGTTGATCAAAATATTCATTGAGATCTGAGATCCTGAAATATTTATGTTATCATCTTGCTCTAGAAGGGAAATAAGTAGAGGTTTGTTAGACTTTGTCAGAAAACTGGAATAGTCCTACATCCATAGCAATTCAAAAGGAGCCTTGAACAAATCACTAAACCTCTCATTGTTAGCCCACATATCAGCCAGTGACAGGGGTAAACTGTTGCTTTTGGTGAAAGTTTGGACAATGTAAATTCTTGTGGTAGCTAGAGAACATCCTTAGATGTAGGCAGAACTTTTTTTCTGACAGTGAGATTTCCCAAAAAGATTTCCCAAGGGAGAAAAAACATCAAGTAAAAATATTGTTCTTTTATTTATAATTCTACTTTAAATGTCAACATCTGAGCATTTGTTTTCAGCCACAGAGGTATTACATAGATGCCTAAAGGGCCTCTGGGAGAAAATAAGATGCATGGGATTCAATGTTCCATGTGAACTCTGTTAATACCTCATTTTTTTGTAGTGCTTAAGGGTTCTTATGATTATTAGACCTGTATACATAAACCAATTTGTTGAATTTCTTTATGTAACTGAGATATGAGTCCTTTGTTAGATATATGCTGGAAATATATTTTTCCCAGTCTGTTGTTTGCTTGTTTATTTTCTTATCAATATCTTTTGAAAGAAAGCAATTTTTAATTATGGTGAAGGCAAGTTAATAGCTTTTTTTCTTCTATGGTCAGTGAAATGCAAATTAAACCACAATGAGGTATCACAGCATACTTACTAGAATGGCTATTAACCAAAAAAAAAAAAAAAAAGTCAGCAAGTGTGGGTGAGTATGTGAGAAATCGGAACCCTGTACATGGTTGGTGGAAATGTAAAATGGTACAGCCCTTATGAATAAAAAGTATGTATATTACTAAAAAAATTAAATAGAACTATCATATGATCCAGCAATCCCAAATCTGTGTGTATTTATCCAAAAGAATTAAAGTCAGAATCTTGAAGAGATATTTGCTACTATGGTCATTGCAGCATTGTTCACAATAGCCAAGATATGGAACCAATATAAATGTTCACCTATACATGAATGTATAAAGAAAATGTGGCACATACATATAGTGGAATAATGGAATGCTAAGTGAAATAACTCATCACAGAGAGACTAATACTGCATGACTGCTCTTCTGTAAGTACCTAAAATAGTCAAACTCATAGGAACAGAGAGTAGAATGGTGGTTTCTAGGAGGTTGGGGAAGGGGAAAATGGAGGATTGCTACTAAACCCTCCATTGTATAAAGTTTCAATTATGCAAGATATATTCTAGACATCTGAAGTAGAACTTTGTGTTTGCAACCAACAATACTATATTGTACACCTAAATTTTTAAGAGAGTAAATTCTTATTTAACGTTTCTACAATAATTTTTAAATTATGGCATAATTTTATAAATCCGTTTTCACAAAAATAGTAACTACATTTTATAATAAAAATCAGAAAGACATATAATTGTATGTGAATAAGAGAATAGACTAATAATTGTTACATTCACATGGTAAAAATATGCCTACAATGAGGAAGATGCAGGTTTGACCCCTGGGTTGGGAAGATCCCTGGGTTGGGAGAAAAGAATGGCAACTCATTCAGTATTCTTGCCTGAAGGATTCCATGGACAGAGGAGTCTGGCAGAATACAGTCCATCGGGTCACAAAGAGTTGAACGTGACTGAGTGACTAACACTTTCTTAATCAAATAAATTGTCATTAAAAATGAACAACTTATTTGAAAATCTCCTCCTCTGTTATAAAAGTGGAAGAAAAATATAGATTATTATACTATTTAGTTGAGGGAATATATATATATATATTTATTTTTAACAGTTAAAAATTATATGTCCATATACATTTGAGTCTCTTTTGGACTATCAGTGTTATTGCTCTACTTATTTAGCTTTACACTAGTGCTATCAAGTCTTGATTATAATTGTAATATTTCCAAAAAGAGGTTATACTTGCACTCATAAACATATGGAAAGATGGTCAACATTGTTTTCATCAAAAAAATGTAAATTAAAGCCATAATTATATATCATGATACACCCAGTAAAACCTCTAAAATAAAGTGAATAGCAATACCAAACGTTTGAGAAGATGATGGGACAAGTAGAAATTTCAAATAAGATTAGACATACAAGTGTCTAATCATCAAATCACTATGCAAAACTATTTTTTAAATAGTTATAAAGTTAACTATGCACCTACCTTTTGATTCAGTAATTCCTATCCTAAGTATTTGTAGAAAAGAAATGGAAAACACGTATGTCCACAGGATGCATTTTTACAATTATTCATTTTAGCTTTATTCAATATAGGAAAGTATTGGGAGCAATAAAATATCCATTATTAGCAGAAGAGGTAAACAAATTTGTCAATTTATGCAATGGAATTCTACTCAGAGATTAGGTGGAACAAACTGGTAATAACTAGTAATATATGCTAAAACAGATATGACTCTCAAAACATTATAGTCAGCAATGAAGCCAGACCAAAAGTACACACAGTATGATTCTATGTTAATGACATTTCAGACCTTCTATGGGGAGGCTAGTGGAGGACGATAGATGGCATGAGGGTAAGATAACAGTTATGCTCTATATTTTCATTGGGGTTTTGGTTATATACATTCCTCAAGATACTTTGGACTATACCCTTGGGGTTTATGTTTTTACTCTATTATATCAGAATAAGAATTTATGCTTGTAGTGGTTTCCAGCCTAACGACTATTTCATATACTCTAATATACAGCCTCTCAAGGCATATTCACATTATTTTTAGGATAGACTTCAGTTCAGTTCAGTCGCTCAGTCATGTACGACTCTTTGCAACCCCATGAATCACAGCACGCCAGGCCTCCCTGTCCATCACCAACTCCCGGAGTTCACTCAGACTCACGTCCATCGAGTCAGTGATGCCATCCAACCATCTCATCCTCTGTCGTCCCCTTCTCCTCCTGCCCCCAATCCCTCCCAGCATCAGAGTCTTTTCCAATGAGTCAACTCTTCGCATGAGGTGGCCAAAGTACTAGAGTTTCAGCTTCAGCATCATTCCTTCCAAAGAAATCCCAGGGCTGATCTCCTTCAGAATGGACTGGTTGGATCTCCTTGTAGTCCAAGGGACTCTCAAGAGTCTTCAACACCACAGTTCAAAAGCATCAATTCTTCGGCCCTCAGCTTTCTTCACAGTCCAACTCTCAAATTCATACATGACCACTGGAAAAACCATAGCCTTGACTAGACGGACCTTTGTTGACAAAGTAATGTCTCTGCTTTTGAATATGCTATCTAGGTTGGTCATAACGTTCCTTCCAAGGAGTACGCGTCTTTTAATTTCAAGGCTGCAGTCACCATCTGCAGTGATTTTGGAGCCCAAAAAAATAAAGTCAGCCATTGTTTCCAGTTTCCCCATTTATTTCCCATGAAGTGATGGGACCGGATGCCATGATCTTCATTTTCTGAATGTTGAGTTTTAAGCCAACTTTTTCACTCTCCTCTTTCACTTTCATCATGACCTGCATACAAATTTCTCAAGAGGCAGGTCAGGTGGTCTGGTATTCCCATCTCTTTCAGAATTTTCCACAGTTTATTGTGATCCACACAGTCAAAGGCTTTGGCATAGTTATTAAAGCAGAAATAGATGTTTTTCTGGAATTCTTTTGCTTTTTTGACGATCCAGTGGATGTTCGCAATTTGATCTCTGGTTCCTCTGCCCTTTCTAAAACCAGCTTGAACATCTGAAAGTTCACAGTTTATGTATTGCTGAAGCCTGGCTTGGAGAATTTTGGGCATTACTTTACTAGTGTGTGAGTTGAGTGCAATTGTGCAGTAGTTTGAGCATTCTTTGGCATTGTCTTTCTCTGGGATTGGAATGAAAAATGACCTTTTCCAGTCCTGTGGTCACTGCTGAGTTTTCTAAATTTGCTGGCCTATGGAGTGTAGCAGTTTCACTGCATCATCTTTTAGGAGTTGAAATAGCTCAACTGGAATTCCATCACCTCCACCAGCTTTGTTCACAGCTAGTGTCTGGCTAGCTTTGTTCACAGGATGTCTGGCTCTAGGTGAGTGACCACACCATCATGATTATCTTGGTCATGGAGATCTTTTTTGTACAGTACTTCTGTTTATTCTTGCCACCTCTTCTTAATACCTTCTGCTTCTCTTAGGTCCCTACCATTTCTGTCCTTTATTGAGCCCATCTTTGCATGAAATGTTCCCTTGGTATCTTGGCAGGCTAATAGAGTTCTGCCAAGAGAATGCACTGGTCATAGAAAACACCCTCTTTCAACAACACAAGAGAAAACTCTACACATGGACATCACCTGATGGTCAACACGGAAATCAGATTGATTATATTCTTTGCAGCCAAAGATGGAGAAGCTCTATACAGTCAACAAAAACAAGACCAGAAGCTGACTGTGGCTCCGATCATGAACTCCTTATTGCCAAATTCAGACTGAAATTGAAGAAAGTGGGGAAAATCTTTAGATATGACCTAAATCAAATCCCATATGACTATACAGAGGAAGTGAGAAATAGATTAAAGGGACTAGATCTGATAGACATAGTGCCTGATGAACCATGAATGGAGGTTTGTGATGATCCAATGGATGTTGGCAATTTGATCTCTGGTTCCTCTGCCTATTCTAAATCCAGCTTGAACATATGGAAGTTCACAGTTCAGGTACTGTGAAAGCCTGGCTTGGAAAATTTTGAGCATTATTTTACTAGCGTGTGAGATGAGTGCAATTGTGTGGTAGTTTGAGCATTGTTTGACATTGCTTTTCTTTGGGATTAGGTTGAAAACTGACCCTTTCCAGTCCTATGGCCACTGCTGAGTTTTCCAAATTTGCTGGCCTATTGAGTGCAGCACTTTCACTGCGTCATCTTTGAGGATTTGAAATAGCTCAGCTGGAATTCCATCATCTCCACTAGCTTTGTTCATAGTGATGTTTCCTAAGGCCAACTTCACTTCTCATTCCAGGACGTGTGGCTCTAGGTGAGTGATCATACCATATTTATTATCTGGGTCATGAAGATCTTTTTTGTATCAGACAGATCAGATCAGTCACTCAGTCGTGTCCAACTCTTTCCAACCCCATGAATTGCAGCACTCCAGGCCTCCCTGTCCATCACCAACTCCCGGAGTTCACTCAGACTCACATCCATCGAGTCAGTGATGCCATCCAGCCATCTCATCCTCTGTCGTCCCCTTCTCCTCTTGCCCCCAATCCCTCCAGCATCAGAGTCTTTTCCAATGAGTCAACTCTTCGCATGAGGTGGCCAAAGTACTTGAGTTTCAGCTTTAGCATCATTCCTTCCAAAGAAATCCCAGGGCTGATCTCCTTCAGGATGGACTGGTTGGATCTCCTTGCAGTCCATGGGACTCTCAAGAGTCCTCTCCAATACCACAGTTCAAAAGCATCAATTCTTTGGCGCTCAGCCTTCTTCACAGTCCAACTCTCACATCCATACATGACCACGGGAAAAACCATAGCCTTGACTAGACAGACCTTTGTTGGCAGAGTAACGTCTCTGCTTTTCAACATGCTATCTAGGTTGGTCATAACTTTCCTTCCAAGGAGTAAGCGTCTTTGAATTTCATGGCTGCAGTCACCATCTGCAGTGATTTTGGAGCCCAGAAAAATAAAGTCTGACACTGTTTCCACTGTTTCCCCATCTCTTTCCCATGAAGTGATGGGACCGGATGCCATGATCTTCGTTTTCTGAATGTTGAGCTTTAAGCCAACTTTTTCACTCTCCACTTTCACTTTCATCAAGAGGCTTTTGAGTTCCTCTTCACTTTCTGCCATAAGGGTGGTGTCATCTGCATATCTGAGGTGATTGATATTTCTCCCAGCAATCTTGATTCCAGCTTGTGTTTCTTCCAGTCCAGCGTTTCTCATGATGTACTCTGCATATAAGTTAAATAAGCAGGGTGACAATATACAGCCTTGATGAACTCCTTTTCCTATTTGGAACCAGTCTGTTGTTGCATGTTCAGTTCTAACTGTTGCTTCCTGACCTGCATACAAATTTCTCAAGAGGCAGATCAGGTGGTCTGGTATTCCCGTCTCTTTCAGATTTTTCCACACTTTATTGTGATCCACACAGTCAAAGGCTTTGGCATAGTCAATAAAGCAGAAATGGATGTTTTTCTGGAACTCTCTTGCTTTTTCTATGATCCAGCGGATGTTGGTAATTTGATCTCTGGTTCCTCTGCCTTTTCTAAAACCAGCTTGAACATCAGGAAGTTCACGGTTCACGTATTGCTGAAGCCTGGCTTGGAGAATTTTGAGCATTACTTTACTAGCGTGTGAGATGAGTGCAATTGTGCAATAGTTTGAGTATTCTTTTTTGTATAGTTCTATGTATTCTTGCCATCTCTTCTTAATATCTTCTGCTTTTGTTAAGTCCATACCATTTCTGTCCTTTATTGTGCCCATCTTTTCATGAAATATTCCCGTGGTATCTCTGTTTTTCTTGAGGAGATCTCTAGTCTTTCCCATTCTATTGTTTTCCTCTATTTCTTTGCACTGATCACTGAGGAAGGCTTTCTTATCTCTTTTTGCTATTCTTTGGAACTCTGCATTCAAATGGGCGTATCTTTCATTTTCTCTTTTGCATTTAGCTTCTCTTCTTTTCACAGCTACTGGTAAGGCCTCCTCAGACAGCCATATTGCTTTTTTGCATTTCTTTTCCATGGGGATGGTCTTGATCCCTGTCTCCTGTACAATGCCATGAACCTGAGTCCATAGTTCTTCAGGTACTCTTTCTATCAGATCTAATCCCTTAAATCTATTTGTCACTTCCACTGCATAATCATAAGGGATTTGATTCATACCTGAATGGTCTGGTGGTTTTCCCTACTATCTTCAATTTAAGTTTGAATTTGGCAATAAGGGGGTCATGAACTGAGCCACAGTCAGCTCCTGGTCTTGTTTTTACTAACTGTATAGAGTTTCTCCATCTTTGGCTGCAAAGAATATAATCAATCGGATTTCAATGTTGACCATCTGGTGATGTCCATGTGTAGAATTTTCTATTATGTTGTTGGAAGGGGGTGTTTGCTATGACCAGTGCATTCTCTTGGGTGTTAGCTTCAAGTTTTGGCAATTATAAAGTTGTTATAAACATTTACATATATAAGTTTCATGGTCATAATTTTTCAATTCAATTGGGTAAATACATAATACTGCAAGTGGTGGATTTTACACCAAGACTATGTTTAGTTTTACAGGAAACTGTCAGTCTGTCTTTCAAATTGACTGTAATATCTTTCATTTCCACAGAGATCCTGTTGCTCCATATTCTTACCATTGTTTAAGATTGTTATATTATTGAATATTAGTTTTTCTTATAGGTGTACAGTGGTATTTTATTATTCTAACATATAATTCCTTATTGGTATCTATTTTTAATATCTTCATCTCTGACTTTTCATGTGTTTTGAATATAAATACTTTATCAATTATTTGATTTGCAAATATTTTCTTTCAGTCTATATTTTAAAAAAGTTCTCTGAATAGTATCTTTTACTTAGCAAAAGTTTTTAATGTATGAGATAAAAGTTTTTAATGAATGAAAGGAAAACGTTTCCTTTCATGGATCATGCTTTTGGTGCTGTAATGAAAAACTCATTTTAATCCCACTGTTACTTGTATTTTATTCTATATTCCTATATAAATTTTATATTTGTCTTTTACATTTATGTCTTTGATCCTCTTTGTGTTAATTTTTGTGAAACATTAAGACCTGTGTTGAGATTCATTATTTTTTGTTGCTTTCTCATATTGATGTTCAGTTCCTATCATTTATTGCAAAATCTACCTTTTCTCCATTGAATTGCTTTTGTTTCTTGGTCAAATATCAGGTGACTATATTTCATAGATCTATTCCTTCATTCTCTGTTCTTTTTCCTTGATCTATTTGTGTATTCTTTTATTAATACTATGCTGACTTGATTATCAAACTTTTGTAGAGTTAGTCCTCCAAATTTGTTCTTCTGTTTCAGTGATATGTTGGCTATAATGAGTCTTTTGCCTTTGCATATAATCATTAGAATCAATTTGTTGATGTTGTCAAAATAAGTTGCTGGAACTATATTGGAACTATATTGAATCTGTAGATATGTGGATAAGAATTGACATCTTACCAAGTTTGTCTTCTTAATATTGAACATGGAATATTTCTGTTTATTTATATCTTCTTTGATTCGCTGACAGTTATATAGTTTTCTTCTTATAGACAATGTGCATATATTGTTAAATTTATTCTTTAATATTTCATTCTGTGGGTGCTTATCAAATAAGTCTTATTATCTGATCTTTACAATATTAAATACTATAACTAATTCAAATAACACCAAAAATAGGATACAGAAAACTGAAAGGTACAGAAGGGTACACATCTCTATGCGTACGTCCTTCCTTCTTTTAAGTGGTACTCTGGTCCAGATTTTATGTATAAGCTTCTAGGTGGTTCATGCAGGGTATTACTTAGCCAATAGAAGCTATTTAGGTCATAGATGATCAGTTTTATACTCCAGTGATTATATACATTATGAACATTTTCCAGAGTTCCACGCCTCATATGTTAATAAGTTCCAAGTTTGTTTGCTATAAACAATCTAGACACCAGGTAAATCATGCTGAAAATAATTCATAGGTAAGGGTGGTTTCCTTGCATCTTTCTGTTAGTTATTATTATCAATAGGAGGTTTGACCTTATGTACTTTTACCCTACTTTCCCCCAGGGAAGGGAGTTTGTATTTCAAGCCAATTTCTTCCTTTACTGGGCTTTGTGTGCGAGACTTTGGAGACTGGGGATATGAAGAAGAAAAAGGTAGCAAGATCTTCTGAAAAAAAAGTTTAAGGTTTCAATAAGTATGAGGATTACCTGGTGTTAGAATATTTCTTTTATTAAAGGAGATATTATTATTATTTTTCTACATTATACATGTTGATGGTACTGACCACTATTAATAGCACAACAGACCTCTTTTATTTTCCAGGCATATTGATTAACCATGGTATAATGAATGAATTACAGATTTGGGGTTAAAAGAAGTCTCCCCTACTGCTTTCTAAAAGCTTTATTAATCTGGTGTTTTCTGACTGTATGAACCTAACTCAGACAATGTTTTGTTATTTCACTTATGAAGTGGACAATATAATGCCTCCTTTGCAGGATTGTTTCATGAATTAGAGATGATGTAAAAAAAAAAACAGAACAAGTCTGAATATGTCGGGCATTGCCGGAGTCCAGCTCCAGCAGCCAGAGAATCCGCCTGAAGGGGTGAGCGGTGTTGGCAGACGATGATGTGGCCTCTGACTCATAGTACGGAAATACATCAGCGGAATATGATGTAGTCTCTGATTTATAGTATGGAACTACATGTTTATTTCAAGCTTCAGGTTCTCTTTTATACTTTGACAAAAGCATTAGATCAGAGGTTTTTCGTTTCCCCCACCCAGATTTACTGGACTTAACTTCTGATTACATTGTAACTCATGCTACATTCCTCAGTTTATTTTTTATATTTCTAAATCCTGTTTGCCCCTAGCATCTTAAGATCACTATCTCCTAAAAAGGTTTCTCAGATCAGATCAGATCAGATCAGTCCTCAGTCATGGCCGACTCTTTGCGACCCCATGAATCACAGCACGCCAGGCCTCCCTATCCATCACCAACTCCCGGAGTTTACCCAGACTCATGTCCATTGAGTCAGTGATGCCATCCAGCATCCTCTGTTGTCCCCTTCTCCTCTTGCCCCCGATCCCTCCAAGCATCAGAGTCTTTTCCAATGAGTCAACTCTTTGCATGAGGTGGCCAAAGTACTGGAGTTTCAGCTTTAGCATCATTCCTTCCAAAGAAATCCCAGGGCTGATCTCCTTCAGGATGGACTGGTTGGATCTCCTTGCAGTCCAAGGGACTCTCAAGAGTCTTCTCCAACACCACAGTTCAAAAGCATCAAATCTTTGGCGCTCAGCCTTCTTCACAGTCCAACTCTCACATCCATACATGACCACTGGAAAAACCATAGCCTTGACTAGATGAACATTTGTTGGCAAAGTAACGTCTCTGCTTTTGAATATTCTATCTAGGTTGGTCATAACTTTCCATCCAAGGAGTAAGCGTCTTTGAATTTCATGGCCGCAGTCACACCACCTGCAGTGATTTTGGAGCCCAAAGAAATAAAGTCTGACACTGTTTCCACTGTTTCCGCATCTATTTCCCATGAAGTGATGGGACCGGATGCCATGATCTTCATTTTCTGAATGTTGAGCTTTAAGCCAACTTTTTCACTCTCCACTTTCACTTTCATCAAGAGGCGTTTTAGTTCCTCTTCACTTTCTGCCATAAGGGTGGTATCATCTGCATATCTGAGGTGATTGATATTTCTCCCGGCAATCTTGATTCCAGCTTATGTTTCTTCCAGTCCAGCGTTTCTCATGATGTATTCTGCATATAAGTTAAATAAACAGGGTGACAATATACAGCCTTGACGAACTCCTTTTCCTATTGGGAACCAGTCTGTTGTCCATGTCCAGTTCTAACTGTTGTTTCCTGACCTGCATACAAATTTCTCAAGAGGCAGATCAGGTGGTCTGGTATTCCCATCTCTTTCAGATTTTTCCACAGTTTATTGTGATCCACACAGTCAAAGGCTTTGGCATAGTCAATAAAGCAGAAATAGATGTTTTGCTGGAATTCTCTTGCTGTTTCCATGATCCAGCAGATGTTAGCAATTTTATCCCTGGTTCCTCTGCCTTTTCTAAAACCAGCTTGAACATCAGGAAGTTCACGGTTCACATATTGCTGAAGCCTGGCTTGGAGAATTTGAGCATTACTTTACTAGCGTGTGAGATGAGTGCAATCGTGTGGTAGTTTGAGCATTCTTTGGCATCGCCTTTCTTTGGGATTGGAATGAAAACGGACCTTTTCCAGTCCTGTGGCCACTGCTGAGTTTTCAAATTTGCTGGCATATTGAGTGAAGCACTTTCACAGCATCATCTTTCAGGATTTGGAATAGCTCAACTGGAATTCCATCACCTCCACTAGCTTTGTTCGTAGTGATGCTTTCTAAGGCCCACTTGACTTCACATTCCAGGATGTCTGGCTCTAGTTGAGTGATCACACCATCATGATTATCTTGGTCGTGATGATCTGTTTTGTACAGTTCTTCTGTGTATTCTTGCCATCTCTTCTTAATATCTTCTGCTTCTGTTAGATCCATACCATTTCTGTCCTTTATCGAGCCCATCTTTGCATGAAGTGTTCCTTTGGTATCTCTGATTTTCTTGAAGAGATCCCTAGTCTTTCCCATTCTGTTGTTTTCCTCTATTTCTTTGCATTGATTGTTGAAGAAGGCTTTCTTATGTCTTCTTGCTATTCTTTGGAACTCTGCATTCAGATGCTTATATATTTCCTTTTCTCCTTTGCTTTTCACTTCTCTTCTTTTCATAGCTATTTGTAAGGCCTCCCCAGACAGCCATTTTGCTTTTTTGCATTTGTCTTCCTTGGGATGGTCTTGATCCCTGTCTCCTGTACAATGTCACGAACCTCATTCCATAGTTCATCAGGCACTCTATCAATCAGATCTAGGCCCTTAAATCTATTTCTCACTTCCACTGTATAATCATAAGGGATTTGATTTAGGTCATACCTGAATGGTCTAGTGGTTTTCCCTAGTTTCTTCAATTTAAGTCTGAATTTGGCAATAAGGAGTTAATGGTCTGAGCCACAGTCAGCTCCTGGCCTTGTTTTTGCTGACTGTATAGAGCTTCTCCATCTTTGGCTGCAACGAATATAATCAATCTGATTTCAGTGTTGACCATCTGGTGATGTCCATGTATAGAGTCTTCTCTTGTGTTTTTGGAGGAGGGTGTTTGTTATGACCAGTGCATTTTCTTGGCAAAACTCTATTAGTCTTTGCCCTGCTTCATTCCTTACTCCCAGGCCAAATTTGCTTCTAGCTATTCTTAAATATTCCTAGACCCTAAACTCAGCAATCTTCTTTTGCTATAAATATTTCCCTCACAAACAGGTCTCAGATAACAATCCTGCCCATGGCCTCAAGCTGCAGCCTACATGCTCCTCCTGAGACAGTCTTTGTAAAGATCCTTGAACAAATGTCAATGGTTATTTTATAGATTATTTTCTGGGCACAACTGTAGAAGGCTTTGTGCTTTCTCATGCTTCTCTCAAGCACCTTAATATTCTTTCCAGCCAACTCAACCAAAGAAAAAAACAAGTCAGAATCACAAAGCCTAACTCCTTCATCCTGGGGCCATGCCTGTGAGATGAGGAGAGGAGTTGGAGGCGTGCCTATATTTTGTCCATAATGCCTAACGCAGCTCCCGACAAGGCATTTTGTTGTTTAGTCACTAAATCGTGTCCACCTCTTGAGACCCCATGGACGGCAGGCCTCCAGGCTCCTCTGTCCATGGGAGTTCCCAGGCAAGAATACTAAAGAGGTTTGCCATTTCTTTCTTCAGGGGATCTTCCTAACCCAGGGGTCAAACCCTTGTCTACAGCTTTGGCAGTTAGATTTTTTACCACTGTGCCACCAGGGAAGCCCATGTGAGGCATATATCTTATAATTATCCATATTACATTTTCTATTATCTGAATGGAATACAATAAGTGAGTTCTTTTTTTGTTGTTTTTGTTTTTTTGAGTTCTTCTTGTTTAAAACAGTTTAATGGTACAACCAGGTTAACTTTAAAAAGCAATTCCCTAAAAGTTACCCTCCTAAAAATTATTCTACCTTTAAAAAAAAAATCAATACAGAAAACTAGATCAGCATAATATTCAAACTGACAGATCAGAGTATTACAAAATATTAAATTAGGAACTGTATTCAATAATTTATCATTGTATAACCAGGGGTTATACTGGTATTCTCAGGTTTTAATAACAGTGGCCTACTATTTGCATAACAGAACTTAATAATTATTTTGACCAAATACAGAATAATTGGGATAATATCTATGTCCTACCTGTGAATTCTGAGAAAGGAAAAAACAGTCTGTAGAATATTTCACTGTGCAATGGTATAAGTAGCCACTAATTACAGTATTAAGTTTTATCAATATAGAAATCAAAGTTTTGGACACCTGAGGCTCACATTTCTTTCCATGGATTGCATCTTTCGTCAACAATCATGAAGCTCTTATGGTGATGGTTCTCAGCCCTATATGCACATTAGAATCACTTGAAGGAGCTTTTAAAAATATGATTTCTAGGTCTCTAATCAAGCCAATTAAATCAGAATAGCAGAATGTTACCAAGCTTGAGAATGTTTGAATGCAACCTGGTGACTCTAATGAACAGTCAAGTTTGAGAATCAGTGATCTAGTGGCAAGTTAACTGACAAATAATCTAGTAGTTCTGAAAATAAACAGACAATACTGAAAGATTTATTACTACCTGTGGGAGAATGAATTTTCTCACTACACTCCAATATTTGATCAAAAAACATCAAAATAAGAATTAAAGAAACATAAGTTGGGCTGAGGTCTACAATTTGTAGATCTTATGTCCTATTATATTCCTACTTCAAGGAGAATCTCTACCTCATGAGTTATATTGGAAGGTATGTGATTACTGTCTGGGAGAAATTTGAATAAACGTGCATTTTCTAACATTTGTATTCATTCCAAATTCTTCAAACTTTTTAAGTTGTTAGACTATGCTAGCAAAAATATAAAGATGCTTTCTAGTGGAAATACCCTTAAATTTCAGCCCTATGGTCCTTGGATACTATCATGTCTATCATTTTGTATGCATGATAGTACACATCACATTAACCAAGGCACATAATTTTGTGAAGAGCTATCACAATATTTGTTTCCCTAAGTAAAAACAATGGGTCCCATTGTGGTTTGGAATCATGGTTATGAAACTCTAAGCAACAGAAATAGTGAGCCACAACTAAAGAAAGAAAAGAAGATCTCATTAAAAGCTTTAAAGTTGTAAGAGAAAAAAAAAATCTGATAGTTGACTGTGGAAATGGAGAATTTTCTTCAAAAGGTTGAGTGGCCTTGAAATGTAATTTTTTTGAAAGCAAATTATTTTTATCATTTGAATTACAAATGAAGTTTTGACAAAATTGGACTGATGGAGGCAGTTATTATTAGAGTCTCAAGGTTGAGAAAATTGCTTAATTTCATACTGAAGAGGGAAAGTACCAGCTGATAAATGCAATGTAAGTCAAAATCTTGTACCTATATCTGAATAGGAACAGGTATAGGTTAAAATATGAAAAGGTCTATGTTGAGGTTTACTGAGGCCCATTATTTTTGTACTGTTAACAATTATCTTCAAGGAATTTAAAATATTTGGAAAACATTTAGAAGCAAATGTACGGAAATCCAATGTGTGTTGCCATATATAATATACACAGCAATTCATCAATATTTACAAGCCAGTATTGGTTCAACTACTGATGGAAGGAATTTAATAAATTAGTATTTAGTGTATTGCAAGTCTGTGTCCTTTATGATGAAGATTTACTTCTGTAAAACCATGTTATAATTACATTTTCTAAATATTTGTTTTACTTTTAGCTCTTTAGCAAGTTTATCTCCAAATCTGACATTGTTTTATATAAATGTTAAAAATGTGCATTAAAAATATGATGATTTAATAATATGCTAACAAAATTACTTAAAAATTACCATAGGAGGAGCATACTTTTATAATTCCTACAAGCAGGCCATAATATCATTCAAGTTTGGAGGATAAAGCTATAAAAATTAGCCTTTATTCCCTTACTAAAAAAGGAATTTCTTTAAAGGAAAAATATTGATGATTTATAGAACAGAGTATAGGCTGGAAATCCAGGCTAAAATCTAATAGGGAGCATATGAGAAAAGAAATAAAATCATCATGAAGTTCTTAAATAAGATCATCTGGAAATAATGTTATCAGTCTCTGCAACCATTTTAAAACCCAGAATTTGAATTCTAGGGGAGGCTTTGCCTTGATCACCTTATGTACCATCTCCTGATTTGCCCAATAAGGAAGAGATAGTTTCTTTAATCAGAGTGTCAGGATGTTGTTATAAATTTGATGCTCTCATCCAGAAAGAAGTATATCTTCACTCTTGAAGAAAAGTTGGTATACCAAAATTGCAAATATAAAAAGTTTTCCTTGATACCCAGCCTGCATAAAGAGGTACAGCACCAGGCTTCCTCTAAGGTGTATTTTACACTTTTATTTTAAAAAAAAAGTTAAGCCAAGATGTGAAAGACTGATCTATTACTATAGGTCTCACACTCCTAACAATTGTATACTAAGAACATCCATATGCCCTTCATAGGTGAGCTTTATTAGAAATGAAACCTGGATGAAATGAGGGCTTTGTTTTCACAGAGCTCCCGATCAGGAAGGATTATAAGTATCACTGAGCTGAGAATCCAATTATCCTAGTTAGTAAACCCATGCTTTTTTTCAGTTGTAGTACTGAAAGCACATTTGATTTTCAATTTTCATTATAATGTGTCAGGTAGAACACTTGTGTCTTTTTGCAAATTGTAAATACTATAGACAAGCCATGTGAGGATAAAACAAAATGGAAACTTGGGTCATTTTAATCTTAGAATATTTTACTTGTTTCCATATTTGCATAGTCATCCATATCCAATTCCACTGATGGTTTTTAAAAGCCAGTTCTTTTATTGCATGGCATATGAAAAATGCACATTTTTCCACTTGGAATAATGCCAGTTATGATTTGATATGCCTAAATATTATATTATATATTTTCTTTTAATACAGTATTTAATTATATTTTTATATACATTCTAGGTGCATTTGGTTGCTTTCCCAAAAGCCATTTTTCCTTTTCTTTTCTTGCTAACAGATCTCCAATAGGGTTTATAGTAAAGTGCATAGCCCAGAGGGTTGGATTCAGTCTAGTTTAGTTGCTCAGTCATATCTGATTCTTTGCAACCCAATGGACAGCAGCATGCCAGGCTTCCCTGTCCAACACCAACTCCCAGAGCTTACTCAAATTCATGTCCATTGAGTCAGTAATGCCATCCAACCATCTCATCCTCTGTCATTCCCTTGTCCTCCTGCCTTCAATCTTTCCCAGCATCAGGGTCTTTTCTAATGAGTCAGCCTTTCTCATTAGATGGCCAAAGTACTGGAGCTTCACCTTCAGTGTCAGTCATTCCGATGAATATTCAGGATTGATTTCCTTTATGGTTGACTGGTTTGATCTCCTTGCAGTCCAAGGGACCCTCAAGAGTCTTCTCCAACACCACAGCTCAAAAGCTTTGATTCTTCAGGCACTTAGCATTCTTCATGGTCCAAATTTCACATCCATATATGACTATTGGAAACACCATAGCTTTGACTATATGAATCTTTGTTAGCAAAGTAATGTCTCTGCTTTTTTTTTTTTCTTCTCAAATCTCTATGATTTATTTTTTTTAATTTTATTTTATTTTTAAACTTTACATAATTGTATTAGTTTTGCCAAATATCAAAATGAATCCGCCACAGGTATACATGTGTTCCCCATCCCGAACCCTCCTCCCTCCTCCCTCCCCATACCATTCCTCTGGGTCGTCCCAGTGCACTAGCCCCAAGCATCCAGTATCGTGCATCGAACCTGGACTGGCATCTCATTTCATACATGATATTTTACATGTTTCAATGCCATTCTCCCAAATCTTCCCACCCTCTCCCTCTCCCACAGAGTCCATAAGACTGTTCTATACATCAGTGTCTCTTTTGCTGTCTCATACACAGGGTTATTGTTACCATCTTTCTAAATTCCATATATATGCGTTAGTATACTGTATTGGTGTTTTTCCTTCTGGCTTACTTCACTCTGTATAATAGGCTCCAGTTTCATCCACCTCAGTAGGACTGATTCAAATGTATTCTTTTTAATGGCTGAGTAATACTCCATTGTGTATATGTACCATTGCTTTCTTATCCATTCATCTGCTGATGGACATCTAGGTTGCTTCCATGTCCTGGCTATTATAAACAGTGCTGCGATGAACATTGGGGTACACATGTCTCTTTCCCTTCTGGTTTCCTCAGTGTGTATGCCCAGCAGTGGGATTGCTGGATCATAAGGCAGTTCTATTTCCAGTTTTTTAAGGAATCTCCACACTGTTCTCCATAGCATTCCCACCAACAGTGTAAGAGGGTTCCCTTTTCTCCACACCCTCTCCAGCATTTATTGCTTGTAGACTTTTGGATTGCAGCCATTCTGACTGGTGTGAAATGGTACCTCATAGTGGTTTTGATTTGCATTTCTCTGATAATGAGTGATGTTGAGCATCTTTTCATGTGTTTGTTAGCCATCCGTATGTCGGGGGCAGACCCAGCGTGGCTGTCTCTGCTTTTTAATATGGTATCTAGGTTGGTCATAGCTTTTCTTCCAAGGAGTAAGTGTCTTTTAATTTCACAGCTGCAGTCACCATCTGCACTGATTTTGGAGCCCAAGAAAATAAAGTCTGTCACTGTTGGATTATTTCATGGTGAATTCTACAATGACATTCCCATTTTACTTTTCCAATGATTAGTCTAGAGACAGACATATGACAGAGTTCTGGCTAATGATATAGGGAATATCTGTTTAAGACTTATGGGCATCAATTCCTTCCCTGAAAAAGGCGAGTGGATTAAAAATGCTGCCTTTGTGTGTATGTGTGAGTGTGTGTGTGTGTGTGTGTGGTATCATGTAAGATTGTAATACTTTAGATTCTACAATATGCTACAGTACATTGAGACCATGAGGAAAAGCCAAGAGATACTCAGAGTAGTCCCTGCTGCTAGCTTTCTAAAAATGTGAAATACATATCAGAGCAAGTTATGTGTTCTGTTAGCTGCAGTGAAAAATAATTCTGATATACAAGCGATTTAAAAAATGGCTTATTTTCCATTTAGCAAGTGATAAAGTTCATCTTAAATGATTTAAGAAAAATACATTCTGTTGGATAAAATTCAAAATGATTTACAATATCATGTTTAAAAATTTGGATTAAATGAAATTCTTTAAATATGTTGAAATGCATCCTGTAGTTACATGAAACATGCTAAAAATAGTAAGTGTACTGTAATTTTATCATATTTGTTGTGGTGGATTGTTTCTAGGCTGATATTTACAAGAACTCCCAAAGTACATACTTTGGGAAGCATTTTATTTCAAATACATTTAAAAAAATCTTATGGATTGTCTTTAAAATTTACCATTTACCATGACATGTTTATAATTCTCTTTTTACCATTGGTTTTGACTTACTCGAAACATTGCCATACTTGATCTATCTAAAAATTATAACAATTAGAGAAGAAAGAGCAAAACTAGTCATGTACACTAATGCTTAATGGTGTATAAAACCTCTCAAAGTGTATTTCATTTTCATGATGAAAATAAACAATATCAACACAAAGTGTGAACACCCAACTCTTGACAAATGCATGAATCTCTACCAACCTATAGAAATTGGACCAAATTCTTTTGTGGTGCAAAAAAATCATAATGGGACTTAAAATGTTCTTTTGAATGGCATCAGAATCATGGAAACATGAGTTTTTTTTTTCCTCTATCCTTCAATTAATTCACAACTAATAGACATCTGTGTCAAAAACAGAACAAAACACCTCTGCACAGCATATCAGGATACCTGAAAGATCTACCCATCTGTGCTTTTGCAATTTATGGATTGGACCATGGAGGGGGCTGCTAAGCATGGGGTGTGGTGGTGAAACTGGCAGTGGCAGAGGTGGCAGAAGCAGAGAAAGCAGTGGCAATTGGAGCACTGGGACAGTGTGACCTTTCTGGCAGAGGAGGTAGATGGTTTGACCACATGTAACCGAGCAGAAGGGACTCATTACTCTTTCTAAGGAGAGACCACAGTGACTGTGAGGAGGAAAAGGACCTAAGTAGACCAAGAAAAATGAAGGAAAGTGTTTCCTTCTGTCTGCCCCATGAGTTTGGCATGAGGACTGCCCATAGACCTCTGGGACCACCACCTCTTCCTCTGAATTGAGACATGAGTTTGAGCAAACTCTGAGCAAATTCATGAGTTTGAGCTTTGGACATGAGTTTGAGTAAACTCTGGGAGATTATGAAGGACAGGGAAGCCTGGTATGCTGCAGTCCATGGGTTCCCAAAGAGTTGGACATGAATGAGAGACTGAACAACAAATACTTTTTTGAGATTTTTGCTGAACAACACTTTAAAGACTTAAATAAAATGTAAACACTATAGTCAGATTGAATGTTCTTCATAAAGTTTAATAACCTAAAACTCTTCTACTTCTTAGCCCCAGAGTCTTCTGACAGTAACAGACCAAGATACTTTTTGTGACTCTAATTTCAATCAGGCCAGTAGTTTTTTTGCAAGGAGGCCAAAATGGCCAATATTATCTGAATTTATCAGATATTGGGTGTTGTTTTTGTTGTTTAGTTGCTAAGTCATGTCCAACTCTTTTGTGATCCCATGGACTGTAGCCTGCCAGACTCCTCTAACCAGGCAAGACTACTAGAGTGGACTGCCATTTCTTACTCCAAGGGAATCTTCCCAACCCAGGGATCAAACCTGTGTCCCCTGCATTGGCAGGTGGATTCTTTACCACAGAGGAGCCATCAGAGAAGATCATTGGGTGTTATAGAGATATAATTAAATATTTTTTGATACTTTGAGCTTTGGTAATCAACTTTACTTTTTATTTTAGAAGCCTATTTCTTCATGATGTCTTAAATGTATATATCAATGTAAGTACAATGTGTGTGTGTGTGTGTGTGTGTGTGTGTGTGCTCAGTCATGTCTGACTTTTTGTGGCCTCATGGACTGTAGCCTGTCAGGTTCCTCTGCTGCATGAATTTTCCAGGCAAGGATACTGGAGTAGGGGGGAGCCATTTCCTACTACAGGGTATCTTCCCGATCCAGGGATTGAACTCGCGTCTCTTGTGTCTCCTGCATTGGCAGGATTCTTTACCACTAATGGCCCCTGAGAAGCCCATAAATACAAAGTATGGTTGACTTTAAAAAACTTTTTAGTCATGAAACAAAGAAGCTGTGATGCCCATGTCATGTTTATAAACAAATTGATTACAAGGTTTTCTTTCTGTTTACCTGTTTGTCTATTATATCTATGATGTGTCTATCTATTCAATATATACTTGAGTTCTAACTATGTGCCAGAACTGTTTATAATAAAACACCAAGCAACACAAATCTCTCTTCTCATAAAGCATTCATTCTAGTATGGAACACAGATAAGAAATAAATGTTGGGTACTGATAAATGTTATAAAGCTAAACTGTTCAATATGGGAGCCACACAGAAATTCATGAAAACTAATGAGAATGAAACATTAGGTTCCTGTGTCATACTGGTCACATTTAAAATGTTCAATATTCACACATGACTTTTGCCTATTCATTTGGATAAAATGGACAAAGAATATTTTGTCAGCATAAACATTTCAATTGGAGAGTTCTTCAAGTATTAAAAAGCAAAGTTAAAGCATGGAGTTAGTATAGAGGGTAAAGAAATCATAACATCACATTTGTTAGGTGATGGTAGTAGTGGGGCAGTTCAGGGACATCCTCTCTCAGGACCTGACATTTGATAAAATTACTGACTCTACTGAGAGAGTGAGTATTTGGAAGAAGGGCTCTACAGTCAAAAAGTTCTCTCTGCATCCTTCTTAGTAATTATGAAGGTACATATTTGTAATTTTTCAAAAACAATTTTAATAGTTGTCATCAACTATCTTAACTAATTCTTAAAAATTCCTTGGAGACATTATATAATATTTTCAACTTCAAAACTGATTGAATTACAATGTGAATATTTTGGTTTTTTAATTTTAGCTTTATTATTATTCCAGTTTAGAAATTTTTATACTCATAAAAGATGTATCAGACCAAATAAATTTATATATCCAAAGGATAATGTGAAACTATTCCGAATTTCTCAAGTTTTTCCATTGTGTGTCTTTATATTTAGAATGATGCATTTCTTTACTTTTACTCATTTTAAGAGATTGTAAATATGTTGGTTTATTTATGGCAAGAAGTTGAGATATATTTGGGACCATGTCATTAACTTCATGAATTATTCTAGAAGAATTTTAATAGAAACAGGGGAAAAGCATGGTTAACATCAAGGCATGCATCAGAAGAAGCGTCAGGGATAATGACAAGTTAAAAGGAATCAAAAAAAGTCAATTTCAGAGATGGTAGAAAAAGATACTATTGTTAACATTATCGTGGAACTTAGGGGAAAAAATTGAGTGTTTGAAAAAAAATATGATGAACAGATTCTCCTCATTGGTTTTAAACAACAGACTATCTCTAAGTAGATTTATGTTTTAAAGCATTTTGTGTGTATGTATGTGTGAATCACTTAAAATAGTCCAATGGGACTACATATACTAAACCAAAATGCTTGATAAGACTTTTTCTGAAGTGACTAGTCATTATCTACACACTGTCTGCTTACTTAAAATTTGTTTGCTGGAATTAAGTTTACAGAACTAACCTTAAGTTTTAATTTAAAACAAATAATCAAGTGTATTCATCTTGACAACTTAAAATTTAATTATAGCAACATATTTGAAGTTTATTAAATTTAAATTTCACTTAGATCATTTCTTCATAGATTTTTTTTCACTGGCATGAGAAAGAGAAATAGATTTTGGCAGAATCTTTAGCTCATTAGGGTAAGTCAGTGTTATTTAGAATCACTGACTATGACTATGCAGTCACAGAGCTCTTTCCTTTTGGATAGGCTGTTACCTCCTTCCCATGTTAATAATTTATTTCTACTTCTGTTATATTCTAATCAAATGATGTAAAATAGCTTTTACTTCCATTTTATTTGAGATGCCATCCAAACTTTGTTATTGAAAAGAGATTAAATTTATATCTTATACATTTTAAAGTCCACCTAAATATTTTATACACATTGGGCTAGTTCATGAGAGTCTTAAGTGAACATGGTGCCTTTCACATACTTTAGGAAATATATCTGTTGCCTTTTTGGGAGTTGCTTGCTTAATAAACATTTCAATTCAACACGTTTTGTTCAGCATTTACTCAAATCAAAAAGGTGGTGTCTTGCATAAATATAAGATATGCATATTTTCTATTTTCATGTCCTTGGGACATAAAGGGAATTATAGGGTTGCTGGGGAATATAGAGAAGATGGTTCATGTCCAGGGGATAGGTCATGGCTGAAATGGGAGTTCACATGGCTTAAAGATTAGTAGATACTATAGGTGGAGTTTAGAAGGGAAGTGGTTCTCAGACAAACTTATTGCTATTTTAAGTGAATTTTAAGATTTTTGTGAGAGACTTTACAATTACCTGTAAAACTGCCCTCCCTCTCTCCCTCTTATTTTATTTATTTATTTATTTTTTACTACATAACCAAGAGCTGTTAAACAGAGAAATACTATTGGCTTCCCAGATGGTGCTAATGATAAAGAACCAGCCTGCCAGTGCAGGAGATGTAAGAGACATGAGTTTGAACCCTGGGTCAGGAAGATCCCTTAGAGAAGTAAATGGCAACCCACTCTGGTATTCTTGCCTGGAGAATCCCATGGACAGAGGAACCTGGTGAGGTATATAGTTCATGGGGTCGCAAAGAGTCAGATAGGACTGAAGTGACTTAGCACACACAAGCACCTTGTTATCCCTCAGCATCTAAAAGAATACTTACCATGGGTTGGATTTTGAATAAATTTTGATTAATTAATAAATACATTAAGAAATAAGTGGTTTAATAGGTAAATAAATAGATATCACTATCCAAGAATTATATAAATCAAGTCTATATGACACTAGATATATGAATGTATATTCATGTTTTTAGTACTGCAATGAAAAGTCTTCCATTCTGGATGTTGGGCAATGAAAAATGACTTATTTTTTTGCTTTGTTTGTTTAATTAAAGTATAAGTGTTTAAAATATTATATTAGTCCCAGGTGTACAATATAATAATTCAAGATTATTATAGACCATACTCCATTTAAAGTTATTACAAAATAATGACTGTATTACAAAATAATACATGTGAAATACAGTTATTATTTCTCATTATTTATTTTATACATGGTCATTTGTGTTTCTTAATCCCATATCTCTACTCTTGCTCCTCCCTCAACTGTCCTCATTCCCCACTGATAACCACTAATTTTGTACTCTATATCTGTGAGATTGTTTCTGTTTTGTTATATACACAGTTGTTTATTTGCTAAGTCCTGTCTGACTCTATTGCAACCACATGGATTGTAGCCCACCAGACTTCTCTGTTCATGGAACATCCTAGGCAAGAATACTGGAGTGGGTTGCTATTTCCTTCTCCAGGGGATCTTCCCCACCCAGGGATCAAACCTGCATCTCCGTATATACTGGTCTCAAAGGGGATCAGTGCTGGAGCAAGAGGGGCTTGTGTGGGTACCCTGTAAGGGTTGGAACATGGTATCAGAGGTCTGGACTGCCTCTGATGTGCCACCTGTGTAATCACCAGTAATGGCTGCCCCTACCTGCTCAGACATTGCTTAGGGTTTGAGTTCTCACAGTATCCTATGGCTGTGCTTTTTCCTTGGTTGTGGCAGCCCTCTCTCCAGTGCAAGGCAAATGATACCAGATTATTTGCTCTGCTCAGACTGGGGCTTGTGCCAGGATGGTTTGGGAAACCATCAGCTAGCTGCACAATTTCAGTCACCCTCTCTGCTCTTTTTCAAGGGCAAGCTAGCATTTGTGCACAACTCACAAGCAGAATCCAGGCTTTCCTAGCTCTCCTATTACTCCCACTAGCCCTCCATCCTTAGGGACTCATCTTCCTTTTGTTGACCCCCAGGACTGGGGCACACAACATATGCATGTAACTGTTCCTCCCCAGAGAAGATCTCTCCGTGTGATATCATCTTTCCCATGAGCCCCCTCCCAGGGGCCTAGATTCTGATCTGATAATTCTCTTCCCTTCCTACCCAATTCACATGTATTTTTCTTATAGCCTTGGATGTACAGGAGTCTTTCTGCTGGTCTTCAGTTAGTTTTCAATGAAAATTTTTCCACATGTATAGTAGGTGTATTTTTGATGTGTTCATGGGGGAAGATGAGTTCTGTCCTATTCTGTCAGCTCAGTTTGAGTCTCCAGAATGACTTGTTTTTAGCTAATTAGATTCTAAGTTTCAACACTTTCTTATATAAATTTGTGAGCTCTGAATGCTACAAATTATCTAATGAGAATGATGGAAAACTAGGACACCAATATAAAACACTGGTTACTAACTTAACCTACAGCCATAGTTTCTAATTTCTTTAGATTATAACTGTTTACCAAATATTCTTTTTTTTTTCTACTCTACCTTTATACATGACCACAAAGAATTCCTAGGTTAATTACCTTCTCACTTTCTTATTGTATTTTTACTTACTACTCTCTTCTGTGAACTTCCTTGAGACAAGCATCTACCCTAATATAAAAGAGTGGAGTATTTTTTAAATATTCAGACAAATGAAGATATGAGTTCTAAAGCCACATTCATTAAGTTATTACATTGGCTTAGAACCCAATTGGATTATCTGCATATATTAAGTTTCATAATACTCCTTTCATTTCTGTGAGTAAGAACCCTATCACTCTAGTTCATATTCCTTTAGGCACAGTACTCCATCAGGAGTGAACATAGCTTTTAGCCAGTCCAATCATATGAAATCTTATGACTATCACTGAATCTTCAGGAATAGGGCGTCTCTCTCCAGCACCGGGAGTCTTGAAGAGATTGTTAATTGTTTTTGCTATATGAACTATATCTTAGAAAGTTTAGTCGCTCAGTCATGTCCAACTCTTTGTGACCCCATGGACTGCATTTAGCCTACCAGGTTCCTCCATTCATGGGATTTTCCAGGCAAGAATACTGGAAAATTAAAGTGAAAATTAACTCACTCAGTCGTGTCTGACTCTTTGTGACTGTCCATGGGATTCTCCAGGCAAGAATACTGGAGTGGATTGCCATTTCCTTCTCCAGGAGATCTTCCCGACCCAGGGATCAAACCCGGGCCTCCTGCATTGCAGGCAGACGCTTTAACCTCTGAGCCACCTGGGAAGCCCATGTATCTTAAGTGGGGAATATTAGATTTTGGAATAAATTTAGAAGAAGGCAGACTTTAAGAAGGAAAAGGAGAAATGTCTAGGGCCTTGTGAAATTATTTGAGTCCCTGCAGAAAGCTGAATTTTAAGTCAGTCTACCAGACCCTATTCCGTTTGGGGGATGAATAAGTCTCCTATATTCTGTATTCTTAAGTCACTCTGGGGTGAGTTTTGTTTTGTTTATAAAAAGTCTGGAGCAAATTGATAAAAACATTAAGTGCAGAAATCTTATCTAATCCCAGGTCATCTAACCACTAATTCCATGCTCTGTCCACTGCCCCACACTGCAATTTCAGTCTCTTCATTGCTGATGCTGTATACCTGACTCCAAGTTGCTTTATTCCTTTTCTAAATCCTGCTATTCTTATATATGTCCCCACCACCAAAAGCTTCCATATGTCTTCCTATTTTTTGCTATTACTGCTTTGTTTTGTGTGTATAGAAATTTTCTGCTCAATTTATGACTGAAAATTTAGTTTTCACATTGATATCTGAGTATCTTTCTCTTTTTTTACCATACACTCCCTGGAATGACTTGCTGTCAGGGCTCCAGACTCTTGACTGTCTTCCTAGTGCTTCCCATTGCCATGTTTCAAATATTGACTACTGTGCATTCCTATTGCCTGTCTTAGTTTTCATATTTTTGGTTCAGTATTGTATCAAGAAATGTCTCATATGGCTTTATGTTGTTGTTCTTCAGTTGCTAAGTCATATCTGACTCTTTGTGACCCCATGGACTACAACATATCTTCCAGTGTCATCTTTTTGCCTTTTCATACTGTTCATGGGGTTTTTTCTCGTGGGAAGAATGGGAGGGCCTTGCCATTCCCTCCTCCAGTGAACTGCATTTTGTTAGAACTCTTCACTATAACTCATCCATCTTGGGTGGCCCTGTACAGCATGGCTCATAGCTTCATTGATTTACACAAGCCCCTTCACCAAGACAAGGTTGTGACACATGAAAGGGCATATGGTATTATACTAAAATGTCAACTTGATCACCATTCCTGTAAAATTCTATTTACCCTTGGCTTCATGATAATTCTATGCATGTATGTGTGTGCTAAGTCACTTCAGTCGTGTCTGACTCTTTGCAACCCTATGGACTGTAGCCTACCAGGCATCTCTGTCCATGAGATTCTCCAGGCAAGAATACTGGATTGGGTTGCCATGCCCTTCTCCAGGGGATCTTCCCCTACCCAGGGATCTAATCTGCATCTTCTAGGTCTCCTGCATTGGCAGGTGGGTTCTTTTTCACTAGTATCACCTGGGAAGCCCTGATAACGCTATATCCTCAACTATAATTTCCATCCTTTCAGTCACTATAAATCAGTTCACACAGAGTCCTTTGCTGCTGAGGCTTTGTTATTCAAAATACTGAGCTTAAATAAAAGCCATCAGCTTTAAATCAACAATTCAATTGACCCTATAGTTCATCCTCCAGCTGGAGAAAAATACATTAAATTGTCTGATGAGCTTCCTGGTGTCAAGGTGGTCAATTAGGACAATAAGCCAAACTGAAAACAACAGTCAAGCTTTTATTCACCTACTGTGATTGTGAAAGGAAGAGGCCAAAGAGCAAGGCACCACCTCCCCAGTTTTCCTTTTCCCCCCAAGGAATGGCAGCAGGTGAGGATCAGTTGAATACAGTGTACAAGGAATGACATCACTGCTAAGGATCCCAAACAAAAGCTCCTGCCCTTTTATGGACTCAGGCGACAAAGGAAGGGACAGGGAAAGAGGAAATGAGTGGAAAAATACAGAAAGTGGATTTAAGTGACTCAGCCTACCTAAGATTTCTGGATGGATATCTTTACGCATCAACCCCTATTGATATTAAAAGCATAATAAAATTATTATATTTTAGAAGAAAATAGGAAACAAATCTAATGCATGACAAGTGAGTTCATTATTTTAAAGCCATAGGATAGACAATTTGAAAAGCTCATTATTCTAATTAGTCATCACGTATCTATGGAAACATTTATCTATTAGAACTCAAAATAAAGAATGAGATCCTCAATTATCTATTAATATTCAGAATCAGCCCACAGGATAAGCCTAAATCTACACATACACAATGACTTTCATACTGTGAATATGTAAATGGTGGTCAGTGCTCCCCTTAAGGAAAAGAATAGAATGTGAATTTCATTTGGATGCTCCAATACTTAATTATAATTTTAGAAATGGAAAGCATTTCTTTTAAGTAATCATATTTGCCACTCTTAGATTATTTGAAAGATTGGAATTTATATGTGTAATGTACAATCCTAACAAAATTTTTAAATAAAATCTCACTTTCTATTATATCTGGCTAGTATTTAATATCTGATATACTAGCATGCGGGCATGTGCTCTAAGTTATGTCTGACTCTTTGAGACCTTATGGACTGTAGCCTGCCAGGCTTTTCTATCCACTGGGGATTCTCCAGGCAAGAATACTGGAGTGGGTTGCCATGCTGTCCTCCAGGAGAGCATCCAGACCCAGGGATTGAACCTGCATCTCTTACATCTGCACATTGGCAGGCAGCTTCTTTACCACTAGTGCCACTGCAGGAACGTATGATAATTAACAGTAGCAATAAAAAGTCATGTCTACTATTTGTTGTCCACTTCATACAGATTGGGTCTCTAAGGCTCATAAATGCATAAAGTTTATATTATTATAAATAAAAAATATGAAAAGAAGTATATGAATTTCAGAATATTACAAAGATGGTAATTAATATATGGGAGTTCACAATGGGTTTCACTAAATAACACTAAATAACTTCTTAATACTAAATCAAATAGGTAATTGTATAGTACATATGTTAGATCTTGTCATCAATCAACAACCTGTCATTTGGTGCAGTTGCCAAACTCCCATAACTTTATGGCAAATAGAAGGGAACAAAGTGGAAGCAATGACAGATTTTCTTTTATTGGACTCCAGAATCGCTGTGGACAGTGACTGCAGCCATGAAATTGAAAAATGCTTGTTCCTTTGAAGAAAAACTATGACAAAACCAGACAGTGTATTAAAAAGCAGAGATATCACATTGCTGATAAAGGTGCATATAGTCAAAGCTATGGTTTTTCCTGACCTGCATACAGATTTCTCAAGAGGCAGGTCTGGTGGTCTGGTATTCCCATCTCTTGAAGAATTCTCTACTGTTGATTGTGATCCACAATGTCAAAGGCTTTGCAATAGTCAGTAAAGCAGAAATACCCAATTTTCTGGAACTCTCTTGCTTTTTAGATGATCCAGCAGATGTTGGCAATTTGATCTCTGGTTCCTCTGCCTTTTCTAAAACCAGCTTGAACATCTGGAAGCTCATGGTTCACATATTGATGAAGCCTGGCTTGGAGAATTTTGAGCATTACTTTACTAGCGTGTGAGATGAGTGCAATCGTGCAGTAGTTTGAGCATTCTTTGGCATTGCCTTTCTTTGGGATTGGAATGAAAACTGACATTTTCCAGTCCTGTGGCCACTCCTGAGTTTTCCAAATTTGCTGCCCTATTGAGTGCACCACTTTCACAGCATCATCTTTCAGGATTTGAAATAGCTCAACTGGAATTCCATTACCTCCACTAGCTTTGTTTGTAGTGATGCTTTCTAAGGCCTACTTGACTTCACATTCCAGGATGTCTGGCTCTAGGTGAGTGATCCCACCATCGTGATTATCTGGGTTGTTAAGCTCTTTTTTATACACTTCTTCTGTGTATTCTTGCCACCTCTTCTTAATACCTTCTGCTTCTGTTAGGTCCATACCATTTCTGTCCTTTATTGAGCCCATCTTTTCTTGAGAAATCTGTATGCAGGTCAGGAAGCAACAGTTAGAACTGGACATTGAACAACAGACTGGTTCCGAATAGGGAAAGAAGTATGTCAAGGCTGTATATTTTCACATTGTTTAACTTATATGCAGAGTACATCATGAGAAACTCTGGGCTGGATGAAGCACAATCTGCAATCAAGATTTCCAGGAGAAATATCAATAACCTCAGTAAGCAGATGACACCACCCTTATGGCAGAAAGTGAAAAGGAACTAGAGAGCCTCCTGATGAAAGTGAAAGAGGAGGGTGAAAAAGTTGGCTTAAAACTCAACATTCAGAAAACGAAGATCGTGGCATCCAGTCCCATCACTTCATGGCAAAAAGATGGAGAAACAGTGGATACAGTGGCAGACTTTATATTGGGGGGCTCCAAATTCACTGCAGATGGTGACTGTAGCCATGAGATTAAAAGATGCTTACTCCTTGGAAGAAAAGTTATGACCAACCTAGACAGCGTATTAAAAAGCAGAGACATTATTTTGCCAACAAAGGTTCATCTAGTTATGGTTTTTCCAGTAGTCATGTATGGATGTGAGAATTGGATTATAAAGAAAGCTGAGTGCCGAACAACTGATGCTTTTGACCTGTGGTGTTGTTGAAGACTCTTGAGAGTCCCTTGGACTGCAAGGAAATCCAACCAGTCCATCCTAAATGAAATCAGTCCTGAATGTTCATTGGAAGGTCTGATGCTGAAGCTGAAACTCCAATACTTCAGCCACTGCTGCAAAGAGCTGACTCATTTGAAAAGACCCTGATGCTGGGAAAGATTGAAGGTGAGAGAAGGGGACAACAGATGGTTGGATGGCATTACTGACTCAATGGACATGAGTTTAAGTAGACTCCGGGACTGGTGATGGACAGGGGGGCCTGGTGTGCTGCAGTTCATAGGGTTGCTAAGAGTCAGACATGACTGAATGACTCAGCTGAACTGAACTGATGGTTTTTCCAGTAGTCATGAATGGAAGTGCAAGTTGGGCTATGGAGACTGAGTTCAGAAGAATTGATGCTTTTGAATTATGGTGCTGGAGAAGACTCCTGATAGTCCCTTGGACTGCAATGAGATCAAATCATTCAATCCTAAAGGAAATCAACCCTGAACATTCATTTAAAGAACTGATGCTAAAACTCCAATACTTTGGCTATCTGATGCGAAGAGCTGACCTATTGGAAAAGACCCTAATGCTGGGAAAGATTGAAGGCAAAAGGAGAAGAGGGTGGCAGAGGATAAAATAGTTACATAGCATCACTGACTCAAAGGACATAAATTTGAGCAAACTTTGGGAGATAGTGGAGTACAGAGGAACTTGGCATACTGCAGTCCATGGGGTTGCAAAGATTCAGACATGATTTACCAACTGAATGACAGTTGCCCAAATATAAGAAAGATATATACATCATCAAAATAGTAATGATACCATAGGATGTAAGCTTTAAAAATTATCAATAATCAAAAAATAACGACAAGTTTATTTGAATTAAATGTGAGTCCTAAGCACACTTAAACTTGACTTAATACAAATGTTTTTTTGAATATTGAAGGAAAAAAAAAATGCTAGCCCTTAGAGGAGCCATAGAAGTAATGTAAATTAAATTGTTTAATTCGGCTGAGTATGACAGTTGTGATTGAAGAAAAAGTACACAAACATTTCAATAAACAGAAAAAAAGACTTCTAATAAAATTTGACATACACTCAAATTAAAGTTTCATAAGCCCTTTTAAAATCTATTAAAATTATTTAAGACAAATAAAATCCTAAATATTAGAAATATATATATTTTTTAATCAGCAACAATATAAGAATCTTGCCATAACTACTTTAATTTAACATCTTTTTGAGAATGTAGATGTAGCCAGCACAATAAAATAAGAGAAGAAACTAGCAATTTAAGAATTTTAAAAATATTATTGTTTTACAAATAATGTTTTATTTAAACATTTATATATAAAACAGTTATTAGAAAATATATCAGAAATTTATTAGACATTTTAGAAAAGATGGAAATTATAAAATTAAAAGAATATGATTAATATACAAAATTAATCACTTTTTACTACACCAATAAGAGACATGTAGAAAAGATAATTGAAAAGAAATTATTTATAGCAGAATCCAAGGTCTCATAATCAATGTAACAAAAAATAGGTGGGATCTTTACAGGAAAAATCCTAAAACATTTTAAGTGAGCCAAAGAAAATTAAATAAATGTATAGACAGAAAAACCGAATTTTATGAAGTTCTCTAGTCTTTATAAATTAATATATATAATTTAGAAAAATTATATATTGGATTCAAGAAAAATCCAATCAGAATCACAACTTGCATTTTATGAAATTTGTTAAACTGATTCTAAAGTTTATATGGGAGAACCAAAGGCCAAGAAAAGCAAGAACAAAAAAAATCTGAATAATTCCAAAACCTCTACAGTTAAAATGTTTGTGTATTCTTTAAGATATCTTTCCCTATTCCTAAAATTAAAATATATTTCTTAAGTAGTACCAGTAGAGTTTGCTATTTAAACTAATCATTATAATAGTTTTAAAATTAAGAATTTCTCTTCCTAAAAAAGTTAATTAATAACCAGAGTAATGCAAATAAAGAAAGGAAAAGTTACCATTCTAATCTCATTGCTTCATTGTTGCATCATAAAGTTGAACATTCACTTATCCTTTGACTTAGTAGTTGGCAACATCAGTATATAAGTACGATTAATTGTTACATCTACCCCCTGGGAGATATTTACCACAGCATTTATAAAAATGCTATGAAAAATAACTTAGTGAAAAATGAGGAAACAATCCAAATTCCCTATGACAAGACAGTGAAAGAATAAACTAGGATGCTAATACAAATTTAAATGATGCACAGTGTTGCTTACTAATGCATGAGCTCAAAAAGGCAATAGATGAAAATAAATTGACCCCAATTATGCAATTAATAATGTCCCTCTTACAGAGTTAAAATAATAAAAATTAAATATATCTCTATTTACCCATATTCACTTATCATATATATATATATATATATATAGTTGAGATAAAATATCTGAAAGGAAAGGGAGAAAATAATAAGTAAAAAATTGAGGGGCTTAGCTAATTTGGATGGAAGGAGGTAGAACATGAGGTAAGGGAGTCACAAATGGGTAGCTGAAGTTATGGAGAGGATAGTGATTTTGTGGAACATATTGTTTTATCATCAAGAAGGAAAGATAGAAAGAGAGGAGGGAGAGATGAAGGAAACAGGGACAAACAAGCAATGTCTTGTGTGTGCATGATAAAAATATACTGCTAGGATTATAATTACTCTGTTTACATGAAAACCTCATGTTCAAGTATATAGGAAACTTTTGTGAGTAGTTGATATACTTACAAAGAAATGTTGAAATATTTGAGAATTTTCAAAATAATAGAAAACATATTTCACTCATTGAATGTAAATTCAATGAGGATCTATGGTATAAGTCGGGCTTCCCCCATGGCCCAGTGGTAAAGAATTAGACTGGCAATGCAGGAGACTCAAGAGATGTGGGTTCCATTCATGGATTGCAAAGATCCCCTGGAGAAGAAAATGGCAACTCACTCCAGTATTCTTGATTGCAATATTCCATGGACAGAGGAGCTTGGGGGCTACAGTTCACAGGATCACAAAGAGTCAGATGTGACTGAGCACAAATCCATGTTGTGAGCCAGGCAGCATGTTAGATACTGAAGAAACAGCCTTGGATAGTTTAACCATGATCTTTGCCTTTATGAAAATGTGCCCATGGTTTCCATAGCTTTTAAAATATACTACAGAGAATTTAGAGATCATTTTCATTTTCCAGTTGAGACTTCTGATGTTAAAAGTTGCCTGAGATGGTATAGGGTGGAGCAATGTGGATCTACTAGGCTTAAATGAATTATCCATATATACTTAACATCCTTTTAATCCTCTTTCCCCAAATTTGAACAAATTGTTTTAGGGTTATTATCTCTTTTGTAATAAAAATTAATTTTTAAAATATAATTCACTTTCTGCCAAATTAGGTACACTACATCTATGATCTAGTGGATTTAGAACTTTAGGATGTTTTACATTATTGTTAGTGAATAACTGATAAAATTTATGAATGCTCTTATTGAATGAAATATTATTTCTTTTTATTTTCAGGTGGTAAATAATTTATAGTAAGAAGCAGTAGGATTGTATAGTTAACTCTCATTTTTATTTTATACATATTGATTGATATGTTTTTTTATATTTGTATCTAATACAGTTGAGAGACACTGTTCTGTGTGAGATAGGGGTGTGGGTGTGTGTAATGTAAGTGGATCAGTTTCTCTCTTTTTCTAGGACTATATTGAAAAAAAAATCAACATACTGTGGGCAACACTACTGTAGAATCTGTGAATATCAAACAGGATTGGTATGTCTTGTGTATTTTCCTTATAAAAATGTTATAACTTTATAGGATTTTCAGGTAGCAGAGAGACATTACTTTGTTTAGCACATACACAATTTCAATAAAATGGCATGCAATTAAAAGGTAAGTGGAGTCATCACATTTCCTCAATGCTAATTATGAAAGAATTCTTCCATAGATCCCCTAAAGGAAAATAGCCTAGAATTTTTTTCACTTTTTGCCACAAAAACAGCTGTTGGATGACTATTCAGCTTAGTTTAGAACATTTCACATTTTTTTTTCCTTGAGAGATTAACAGGAAACAGATGCTTCATTTGACTCTTCTCTAGGGTAGACCTTTCATGAGGAAATAACCATGTTGATCTCTGATGCTCTCAAAAGTCTTGGCCTTTAGACTTAAGTCAGGTCCCAGAATTTGTTTATATCACATTAATTTAAAAATCACTTAGACTGATTATCATGGAATTTTTGACATGTTATATGGTGAAGTTATTTTTTTTTCGCTGATTCATATTTGTTTTTAACAAGAACACATTTTGATGGTACATATTAAAGTCATAAAAATTGTGCATATTTAATTATATACAGAAAGATATATGTAAATATCTCATTTTTCACATGTAACCAACAGTACATATATTTAAAAAGAAAATGTTCTGATAAATTTTTACATCACTTGGGGCTACCAATATATCTGCAACAATGTTTTTTTATGTGAAATCACAGCATCAACAACTGTGTTAAGTTCCCTATTCTTTTCATGTGTGTTAGCTTGTGTATTATTTATTTAAATGTTTTATATTCTCTCACTATAAATGTATAAAATATGGTGAATTGGTTCCGGTGATGGGAACAGAGCCTTTGCCTATCTTATATTTTTCCAATGATAGCTCCTGAATATACCGTGTTTAAAGTAGCTCAATAAATATCTATTAAATGAGTAAGTGAGGCTACCAATATGGCAAGGTAATGTACCAATATTTTCATTTGCATTTTTCTTACTAGTATAGCTGCTGCTGCTGCTAAGTCACTTCAGTCGTGTCTGACTCTGTGCGACCCCATAGACGTCAGCCCCCCAGGCTCCGCCGTCCCTGGGATTCTCCAGGCAAGAACACTGGAGTGGGTTGTCATTTCCTTCTCCAATGTATGAAAGTGAAAAAGTGAAAGTGTAGTCACTCAGTCATGTCTGACTCTTAGCGACCCCATGGACTGCAGCCCACCAGGCTCCTCCATCCATGGGATTTTTCAGGCAAGAATACTGGAGTGGGGTGCCATTGCCTTCTCCGTGTATAGCTACTGATGCCTATCTATCTATCTCTAGCTCTATCTGTGTGTATCTATGTATGGCATATCTGGATATAGATAGATAGATAAGGTTGTGTTGATCATTTGGGTTTTTCTCTCCTCTTGTAAAAAGACCTGTAATTTTTTCAACTGTGTCTGGCCTCCTCAGTCTAGAAGAATGTTTTGTGTTGTAGAGATTGTATTTTAATATGACAAAATAACACTTCAACCCAGATATTTATTTCAAGAATATACTGACAGAATAAATGTTTCTGGTGATATGCCTGGGAAGGGTAGCTTTGCTCCAGATTTAAAAAGGGTTACTTGGGAGCAGCAACAGTGGCAGACTCTGTGAGTGAAGTGAACACTGGGACCTGCATCTATAGAGATAAAACCTCTGCAGCTTTTGCAGTGGACCCTTCGAGGTTGGAGAGTAATAGCAGATACTCTTTGACAATGTGGTGGTGTTAGTGGTAAAGAACTCACATGCCAATGCTGGAGATGTAAGACATGGGTTCAATCCCAGGGTTGGGAAGATCCCCTGGAGGAGGGCATGGCAACCCACTTCAGTATTCTTGCCCAGAGAACCCCATAAACAGAGGAGCCTGATGAGCTACAGTCCATAGTGTCTCAAAGAGTCAGACATGACTGAAGCGATTTAGCACACATGCATGCACAGTGTGAAGGAACTAGAATTGCCTACTCAAATGACCATACATTCTTGGGATAAAATTCTAGTAACTACCACTCTTGGGCTATAGACCAAAAGACTGTTCTCTAATTTCCAGGTATCTCAGAAATTACCATATCCTCAGAATTTTTGTATAACCTGAGGCAGCAGGAAGGACCACCCCCACTCCACATGATGCAGAAGCACTTTCCCACCCTCTCTTGTGGGGTGAAGCTGACTCAACATTTATCAACTTTAGAGTCAATAGAATAAGTAAAGCTTCTTAAATCTAAGTGCTATTTAGCATACTCTCACTATTACACAAAAATCTGCCTGACACCCTGCCATTAGAGCAAGATTAGGAGACCATATTTGAGCTGTCATGATAGAGCAGCGATGATCTATATCTTAACAGCTGAAGTGTAGGCTTGATTGATCATTTTCATGTGCATTCATTAGGAAGGATTGCAAAGCCTGCCTTAGCATCCATTAGTGTCTATTTTACTTCTAAAAATCATTATTTTTTTTCTAGGTGATGAATCTCAGAACAGATTCTTTCCATAATTAAGATCCAATGTGAAGAGGAAAGTTACTTACATACAAAGACATATGTAGTCAAATAAGAAAAATATTCTTTATGATATTTATAAATTATCCTTTCTTAGAACATAAATACTAAGCATATAAATATAAAATTTACATTTATTAAAGAAAATAAATAATCATATAAGACACTATAAGTCAAATTAGTGTAGGGACAATCCTTTGAAAAGTTAAGGTGATTGCCTGCCTTGTGTTTCTAATCTACTTAGATCTCCATTCATTCATGCATTTTTTTTTTTTTTAGCTATTGATCATGAGTTTTCCCTTTGACAGGCACTTTCTCCTTCAGTTGAATGGCTGCTTAATTTCTCTTAGTAGAGAAATTCAAGATTCATTTATGTGATGATAAATTGTTTGAATGAAGATAAAAGAAAGAAAAATGCCGAGATTATTTAATTTTTTGAGGCGTTTTGAACAACTTACACTGGTATTAGTCCTTTAGTTTCTATCTTACTTTATTCACTTACATTTGGATTGTGGCACAGAATGCTTCCTGGTGAAGACTGAGTCAAATGATGCGAAGAACCAGGTGAGTCTGCAACAACTTGGTCTGATAGATCAGAAATAAGTGAGCCTTTCTGGCTGCAGAATGGCCTTTGGGACTTGGGGAGCAACAGAGAGACTGTCATGCTTCCTTTTAGGATGTGGCTTTGGGGCAGGAAACTGGCAACTTCTCAAAGACTGTCAGAGCCCCTGGCATAGGAAGGGCTATTTGAAAAGTAACACAGAAAGTGCCATGTTGACAAAGATGGTGATGGGTGAAAGAGATAGTGTTGGCACATGTAGAGAAGGAACCACAACCACCTTTGTTCTGGCCTCTGACCTAGGAGGCCACCTTAGAAAAACTGGCCCAGTATCTAGCCCAGGACTGAGAGAAAAATTAACTTCTCCATAAAGTACTAGGCAGGTGTAGTTACAATGGCATTTTTGAGGGTGATGCAGTGGCAAGAACACATCAGGGCAGGACAAACAACTCTAGCAGTATGAACCAGTATAGTCAGTGCACTCTGGTGCAGAATCAGAGGTATTACATGGAGTTTACAAAAGGTGATGCTACTGGCTGACACCTGGAACCTTGTACAGACAAAATCAAGAAACAGAGAACTGGATTTCAACTGTCAGAAAGACATCACTACATAATGTTTCTTGCCACTTAGAAATTACCCACAGACCCCTTCTTTAGGCTGGTACTTAAAGAAGATCCTGTTACACATGGAACAACCTGCCCCATCCCTCTCCCTTTGAGGCCTTAACTATTATTTATCGTTATCAAGGCCATAGTGGCTTGGAGGATATTATGCATCATTATTAAGGCCATGGTGCTATTAACTTTAAAATCTTTAATCTTTTACCCTCTGTGTACATATATTAGCCTTTGAGCTGCATTCGTTAGGGACAACCTCTACTTCCTCAAGTGTGACTTCTTATGGGCTTTTACCAGATGTAACAAGTGTGGGGAGTTGTAAAACCTCACCATCTTCTTGGTGTTACAAGTGAAGACATCCTTTTTATCCCACCATTTGAACCAAGCTCTCTGGTCAACCCACTCCTCAAAGTAATCTGTGAGAAGGCCCAGTGTGAGATTCTACACTGTGGTATATAAAGAAGGAAGGGCTGCTTCCATTCCCAAAGCATGTCAGGATGTTTCAAATTTGCCACAAAAACAAGTCATGTGTTTCTTCTTAAAACCACTGACATTTAAAGTATCATCTACTCTTCCCTCAAAAGTAGACATACATATTTTCACAGAACTATCAGACAGCAGCTGTTTCAAAGGCTTTCATGAGTTGAATAAATTGTTCCTTGCCTTCCTTCCTTCCTAGTCTTTTAAGTGTTTAGAGTTTCTCTGTACTCTCCAACTCGAGGAAGAATCCTGCTTCAACAGTGTGCTTATGACTTGCTACCTGCTACCTCCTTCTGATAGCCATTCTCTAACACACTGGCTCCATTCTTATTCCTATTATCAGTGAAAAATCTTGGAATACCCTTTTATGTCCAATATTCTTTTCTGTTTCTTTCCTGTACTTTTGGACTTACACTACTCCATAAGGCCCACATCTAGTTCATAAGAACAGATTTCTATTTTCACTTGGCTTGAAAACAGCTGAATGCTTTATGGCCTAGCTCAGAATTGGCTTCAGAATATCAGTTCTTATTCACTAAGAAAAAGTAAGAGGACAGGGCACAGCTTTGTCCTCACTTCTCCATTATCCTCTGAGATTTCTGATAATTCCCCTTCCCCCACTGCCTTGGCTTTCATTCTCATGCACCCTGGAGAGAGGCATAGCACATCTCACAGCTGGAGGGAGACCTTGACTATTGTAAAGGCCAGTGCTTTAGTATACAGCCATATTATAAGAATCAAAAGCCCCTTATGTCCACATTTTCTGTGTCCTATTTTCCACAGATCTGTTTTCTCTGTGCTCTAAACAGTTCTTTGGAATAAAAGTCTTTACTCATGTTGAGCGCTGTGTATTACCTAAACCAATGCAGAATTTGTTAAAGATGTGTGGGTTTGGTATCTATTTTTTCATATCTCTATTTCCAGCTTATCGTTGCCTATTTCAGTTCACCAAACAGCAGGTGTTTGGATTTTCTGCTGCCATTTAGTTTCAGCACATGTTCTGCCCAGATGAGTGGTTTTTCAGCAGGTGCTCCTAAGCATCAGTCAGAGATTTCCTGGGTCAGCTATCAAAACAACAAAGCCAACCATGAGTGCCCCCCCCTCCCCAGAGCCTATTGTCACTGAGATCTCAGTGTGGTACCTCCAAGGACCCGTTTGTTACATGTCAGGTAGGAGAAAAGCAAGAGATGCACATTAAGACCTCAATTCCATATTAATCTACCCTATAGATACTGAATGTTACTCTGTGTCAGTTATTAAACAAAGTGAATTTGAATAGAAATGAGGTTAAAACTGTATCTTTTCATGTGGTTAATCAATCACCTGTCAGCAGGAAAATTCAAAATAAATGTAGCTCCATGTTGGTGAGAAGAAAGAAAAAAAATGAAGGAATATCTTAAACTAAATGCTATTGTTTTTGTTTAGTCGCTAAGTTTTGTCTGACTCTGAATCCATGGACTGTAGCCCACCAGGTTCATCTGTCATCCACTATCTCCCAGAGTTTGTACAGATTCATGTCCATTGAGATCCCCTTCATGGATCACAGTCTTGCTGTGGCAAAGGGGCTTGCATAACTCAATGAAGCTATGAGCCATGCTGTTCAGGGCCACACAAGACAGATTGGTCATAGTGAAGAGTTCTGACAAAAGATGGTCCACTGGACTGATGAACATAGATGCAAAAATCCTTAACAAAATTCTAGCAATCAGAATCCAACAACACATTAAAAAGATCATACACCATGACCAAGTGGGCTTTATCCCAGGGATGCAAGGATTCTTCAATAACCACAAATCAATGTTATACACCACATTAACAAATTGAAAAACAAAAACCATATGATTATCTCAATAGATGCAGAGAAAGCCTTTGACAAAATTCAACATCCATTTATGATAAAAACTCTCCAGAAAGCAGGAATAGAAGGAACATACCTCAACATAATAAAAGCTATATATGACAAACCCACAGCAAACATTATCCTCAATGGTGAAAAATTGAAAGCATTTCCTCTAAAGTCAGGAACAAGACAAGGGTGCCCAGTTTCACCATTACTATTCAACATAGTTTTGGAAGTTTTGGCCACAGCAATCAGAGCAGAAAAAGAAATAAAAGGAATCCAAATTGGAAAAGAAGAAGTAAAACTCTCACTGTTTGCAGATGACATGATCCTCTACATAGAAAACCCTAAAGACTCCACCAGAAAATTACTAGAACTAATCAATGATTATAGTAAAGTTGCAGGATATAAAATCAACACACAGAAATCCCTTGCATTCCTATACACTAATAATGATAAAACTGAAAGAGAAATTAAGGAAACAATTCCATTCACCATTGCAATGGAAAGAATAAAATACTTAGGAATATATCTACCTAAAGAAACCAAAGACCTATATATAGAAAACTATAAAACACTGGTGAAAGAAATCAAAGAGGACACTAATAGATGGAGAAATATACCATGTTCATGGATTGGAAGAATCAATATAGTGAAAATGAGTATACTACCCAAAGCAATTTATAGATTCAATGCAATCCCTATCAAGCTACCAATGGTATTCTTCACAGAGCTAGAACAAATAATTTCACAATTTGTATGGAAATACAAAAAACCTCCAATAGCCAAAGCTATCTTGAGAAAGAAGAATGGAACTGGAGGAATCAACCTGCCTGACTTCAGGCTCTATTACAAAGCCACAGTTATCAAGACAGTATGGTACTGGCACAAAGACAGAAATATTGATCAATGGAACAAAATAGAAAGCCCAGAGATAAATCCACGCACATATGGACACCTTATCTTTGACAAAGGAGGCAAGAATATACAATGGATTAAAGACAACCTCTTTAACAAGTGGTGCTGGGAAAACTGGTCAACCACTTGTAAAAGAATGAAACTAGACCACTTTCTAACACCATACACAAAAATAAACTCAAAATGGATTAAAGATCTCAATGTAAGACCAGAAACTATAAAACTCCTAGAGGAGAACATAGGCAAAACACTCTCCGACATACATCACAGCAGGATCCTCTATGACCCACCTCCCAGAATATTGGAAATAAAAGCAAAAATAAACAAATGGGACCTAATTAACCTTAAAAGCTTCTGCACAACAAAGGAAACTATTAGCAAGGTGAAAAGGCAGCCTTCAGAATGGGAGAAAATAATAGCAAATGAAGCAACTGACAAACAACTAATCTCAAAAATATACAAGCAACTCCTACAGCTCAACTCCAGAAAAATAAATGACCCAATCAAAAAATGGGCCAAAGAACTAAATAGACACTTCTCCAAAGAAGACATACAGATGGCTAACAAACACATGAAAAGATGCTCAACATCACTCATTATCAGAGAAATGCAAATCAAAACCACTATGAAGTACCATTTCACGCCAGTCAGAATGGCTGCAATCCATAAGTCTACAAGCAATAAATGCTGGAGAGGGTGTGGAGAGAAGGGAACTGTCTTGCACTGTTGGTGAGAATGCAAACTAGTACAGCCACTATGGAGAACAGTGTGGAGATTCCTTAAAAAACTGGGAATAGAACTGCCTTATGATCCAGCAATCCCACTGCTGGGCATACACACTGAGGAAACCAGAAGGGAAAGAGACACGTGTACCCCAATGTTCATCGCAGCACTGTTTATAATAGCCAGGACATGGAAGTAACCTAGGTGCCCATCAGCAGATGAATGGATAAGAAAGCTGTGGTTCATATACACAATGGAGTATTACTCAGCCATTAAAAAGAATACATTTGAATCAGTTCTAATGAGGTGGATGAAACTGGAACCTATTATACAGAGTGAAGTAAGCCAGAAAGAAAAACACCAATACAGTATACTAACGCATATATATGGAATTTAGAAAGATGGTAACAATAACCCTGTGTACGAGACAGCAAAAGAGACACCGATGTATAGATCAGTCTTATGGACTCTGTGGGAGAGGGAGAGTGTGGGGAGATTTGGGAAAATAGCATTGAAACATGTATAATATCATGTATGAAACGAGTCGCCAGTCCAGTTTCGATGCATGGTACTGGATGCTTGGGGCTGGTGCACTGGGACGACCCAGAGGGAGGGTAGGGGAGGGAAGAGGGTGGAGGGTTCAGGATGGGGAACGTGGGTATACCTGTGGCAGATTCATTTCGATATTTGGCAAAACTAATACAACATTGTAAAGTTTAAAAATAAAATAAAATTAAAAAAATAAATAAATATTACAAATTAAAAAAAAAAAAAAAAGTCCTAGCAAACAGAAAAAAAAAAAAAAGATGGTCCACTGGAGAAAGATACTCCAGTATTCTTGCTGGAAAACCCAAGGACAGCATGAAAGGCCAAAAATCAAATGTAAATGATATCAAAATAGGGTCCATTTATTAGAGAGTTATTTGGAAAAGAATTCATCCTGAATAGAAACATTCCTAAGCAAGATTTTTTTGTAGCAGATGTGTGTTTGTATTAGAAAAAGAGGGCAGTGGAAATTAAGAAAAGGGAGGTAAAATGGATAGTATAAAGAAGAAATATTACTCAAATTCAGCCTTAATAACAAGTCAAAACAAGAAAGTTGAGTCAAAATCTTGAGAGCTTTGTTTTCTTGTCTTTAGCAAAAGAGCTAATGCGAGTTGTAAAATATTTTATTTTTTGCAGATTTAGAATTCCTATGCAGAAATCTTGGTGCTATCAGTTGGGTATACCTGCATTTATTTTAAAAGATTTTAGTCAAAACTTAAAGGATATTGTGGGGGGTGTTATAATCAATGTTCTTAGTCTAATTATAGGGAGCAATACACAACTCAAATTAACTGCACGTTTTCCTGAAAAACATAGAAGGAATAATTGTGATTCTCCTTGGTATCTCACTTTTAGCATTTCTTCTGTTCTCCCTACCTGCCTAAATACCATGATGTGTTTTGATTTATTTAAAATGTAACTATTACAATTAACTTGAATACTTTAAAAGCTCTAACACTAGTATAAGCCCATATAAATATTATATAAATTAGTTTTTATCTTTTGATAATTATAAAAATTACATTTTTCAGATTTTGTGTATATAACTTACCTAGGATGTTATGGTATTTGAAACCTTTGGTTCATTTTTACTGTGTGTGTTGTTATTGAAGTTCTATGTTGAAGTGTTAATTTCCTCTTTTATAAAATGAAGCTTATAAATTTTATATCCCTCCTCCAGCTTTCTTTTCTTCATGTGTTAAGTCAATGTCAGAAGAATTCTTCCTAACCACAAACACCACTCTCCACTCTAGGCAGTCAACTAGGGATGTTATTCTTTCCACCTAAAGTGTTTGGAGGAAACCATCAAATCAAGTATAGCCTATAAATAGATTTAGCTCTACTTCACTAATGCACTAATTTGAATTTTCTAGCAAAAGGGCCAGACATGTGACTATATCCACAGCTATGCTTCTAAATCCACTTATTTGACTAACAGTTATAAAGAAACTTTTAGTATTTAACAGGTGCATCTGCTTCAAGGACGTTTTCTGTCCAAACCCGCCAGATGGCCAAACATCAGAGGTCTCTCTGTACCTGTAAAATGACTATACATTTATGAACACTCTATTTATTATGCAGGTAATTTTAAAACTTTTGATTTATTTATGGTAGTGTTTATTTGGTATCTGAATACTGTGCATACATATTTTATATTGCTGATGTGACTTAACAAGTACTGTCTTTCCATATAGCTTGAAAAATACAATAATCAGGTCAAAAAGCATAGTTTTCATTCTTGCATCAAAGTTTTCTAGTGAATATTTCATTTCATAACTTCTTTGTTTGAAATGATTAAAATTCAATAGGTTTATATTATATTTAACAGGATAGTATAAGTTAAAATTTTTACAAAAAGGTCCAAGACATACATTCTTGGCTTTAGCATATTTCTCTTTTTGATTACATGAAGTCCTTATAGGTCCATCTTAAACAACAGGGCATAAAGAGAACTTCTGTGTCTCCCAGAAAAAACAATTCAGACTTGAGCCCTATACATTTCTAAGATTCCTGAACAGCTCAAAACAATCCTGAATGAACTTAAGGGGTTTGAATTTCTCTTTCTTAGTAGGCTAAGAATTTGGATCAAAACCAATTCATAGATACAAAATAGGCAAGAAATATTTGCAACATATGTAACTAGGGGTTACTATCTCTAATATCTTGGTAGAAAATAACTGCAAGTAACAAACATAAAATAAATATATTTAAAAACATTATGTTGGGAAATACAATAAAAGATTAATCAGATCCAGTATTGCTGAAAATGTGAGAAAGTACTTCTTGGTATGCGATTGATGATGATAGTAAAATTTGTTCTAGTTTCTTTATAGAACAATTACCCAATAACTATCAAACATAAAATAACCTTATGGGCTGAGCTTGTACTATCTTCAAGTATTCTTTATCCAGAAAAAATGTCTATAAGTATATACATCAACATAATATATATGTACATGTATGTTGCACAAATATTAATATGTATGCATACATGTAGATACAAGTCTATTCAACTACTTTAAATGTCTGTTTTCCTACCTATAAAGCAGAAGTATTAATAAATCTAGCATCAAAGAGTTGTGTTTATTAAGTGAGATAATACATGTAAACAATTTATGCAGTGCAGGTCACATAGAAAATAGTTAATTCATTTTTGTTGATATAAAATATGGAAAATACTATTTTATTCTTTTTGGTAACAAAAATTAACCTGAAAAAAACATACCCTAAAAAATATCAAAAGAGTGGGAAGTGGAAAAGGAATGAGGTAGGAAGAGAATTTTCATGTTATATAATATGGACCCACACATTTAATAATTTTCATAGAGTATTTACAGATTTGTAAGTTAAGTAAATATTGTGATACTGATAATGATGATTGGATGATTATTATAATCTAGAAATTTAGGAATTCTTCACTCAGAAATCAGTAAATTTGACCTTTAGATAAAGAAGCTTTTTTTCACTTAAAGCTTTAAATTGATGTACAAGAATTAAATCATCATTAATATACACCTTTTCTTGGAATGAGAACTTGTTGAAAATGCTTCCCAAAATATTTTGGTTGTGCATAAGCAGTGAAGAATATACCTTAGGGGAAATATGAAAGTTAATCCATTTAGTAAAGATTTATCCCTGAAAGAATTCAACTGACTAGTTCTCTTTTATAAGTTTGGAGGATGTTCAAAGAAAAACTCTTGATGAAAAATCTCTAGTTCTCTTAAACTTGTATCTGTGAGCTATTACCAACAATTCATAATTGATTTTACCTATGCTAGAGGAAAGTACCGATTTTCATGATTCATGCCCTTTATGTTTGAAGTTGAGGCTTATTATGGTGCTACTATTGAATGTGAATGAGCATGAGTAAAAAAAGCTGATGCAATTAGCAGTCTTTACAAGAAAGCCTTCGCATAACGATCTTTCTTTTCATGGGTGTTTGTAATCAGTATTTACCACGCTGCCCCTTAAACTCACAATTATGTTTCTCAAAATGACTCATTTCATTTTGAATTTTACTTGAAAAAGTGTTTTCTATTAGTATCCCTTCAGGGCACTAATTGAGGCTGTCTTTTTTTTTTTTTTTTTATCTGTCTATAAAACTTTTTATACTCCAGCTCTTCATTGTCCTAGTTCACTTAGTGCCTCGGTCTCCAACGTCTCCAGCTGTCATGCACGAGTTCTGATTGTATAGCCCTGAAGATTTGTGTGGAGCCATCATCACTAGAATATTCATTAGTCTGACCTATCGGGCTGAATCTTACTATTGATCCTGTGTTAACATCATTTAAACTTGCTGTTCGTGTTGTGAAGGAAAGTACACACATTTCCAGCTTCATGGATATTATCATTTAAACAAGCTGGATAGCATTCATTTAAACATCTGGTGAATATAATAAAATGACTTCTACATACCAGGTACCATGATTTTAGGTACCCAGAGACACATGTAAACACAATGGATAAAGTTCGTTGTTGTTCATTCGCTCAGCTCTTTGCGACTCCATGGACTGCAGCATGCCAGGCTTCCCTGTCCTTCACCGTTTCCTGGAGTTTGCTCAAACTCATGTTCATTGAGTTGGTGATGCCATCCAACCATCTCATCCTCTGTCATATCCTTCTCCTGCCTTCAATCTTTCCCAGCATCAGGGTCTTTTCCAAGTGCATTACAATTATTGTACACTTTATTTCTTTTATTATTACATCAGCTCCACCTCAGATCATCAGACATTAGATCCCAGAGGTTAGGGATCCCTGTTAAAGAAGATTAAAGAATGTATTAACTAACTACTATGATATTTGTAAGTTCTCAATCATCTATAGTCTAGTAATACATTTTCTAGGCACTTAAAATCGCTGGAGTGTAAATAGTATTAACTCTGTTAATAAAAAGATAGGGTATATATGTTATTGTATTTGCTCTTGACAAGAATTTCATAAATACCCTTGTAAGGAAAGATCTGAAATTACCAATGAATCCCCACTATACTGTATCTATATGTATTATACTGGCAGGAAGATTAATATATTTGTGTATACACATAATTCTAGCAATGTTAGTCTTAAATTCTTGAACAGAAATTTGTCACTTTTCAGAGAAAACATAGGAGGAAAAAAAGAAAGCAGCATCCTAGAGCATAAGTATTCTTTATTACAATATATATGTAAAGCCATCTTTGTTTCCTCTAGAATCAACGACTTTATCTGTACTTCTTGCTTCTCTTTCACTCCACGGTTTTGCATTAAATACCTGATGATCTGTCATGGATTTTATCTGCTACACATGAAGTTTACAGTGGTTTCTATAAGTGTCTGCCATGATCTTTCTCAGTAACCATATGGCTTTGTTCCCATTAAGGTGTCCCTGGTGGCTCAGGTGGTAAAGAATCTACCTGTAATGCAGGTGACCTGGGTTCAACCCCTGAGTCCAGAAGACCCCCCAGAGAAGGGAATGGCTACCCATTCCAGTATTCTTAGGGCTTCCCTGGTGCTCAGGTGGTAAAGAACCTGCCTGTAATGTAGGAGACCTAGGTTTGATCCCTGTGTTGGGAAGATCCCTGGGTCAAGAAGATCCCTAAATTGGGAAGATCCATGGAGAAGGGAATAGCTATACGCTCCAGTATTCTTGCTTGGAGAACTCCATGAATTGAGGAGCCTGGCAGGCTATAGTCCATGGGGTCTCAAAGAGTCAGACAGGATTGAGTGACTAATACTTTTACTTTTCACTTTTGTTTCCATTGGTGATCATCTAAGATAAACTGAATGCAGGGCAACTGGGAAACAGAAGATGTCAGGCAAACCACATTTTAGAGAATTCTTACAGGAAGATATGAAATAGTTGGTTCCTCAATCATAATTGAGGAAATAAAGAAGACATAATTGGACTTGACTTTCCTGATAGCTCAGCTGTTAAAGAATTAACATAATCCTGCAATGCAGAAGACCCTTGTTTGATTCCTGGGTCGGGAAGATCCCCTGGAGATGGGAACTCTACCTGCTCCAGTGTTCTTGCTTGGAGAATTCCATGGACAGAGGAGCCTGGTAGGCTACAGTCCGTGGGGTCACAAGAGTTAGACATTACTGAACAACTTTCACTTTTCAGAGTAGAGATAAGGTGGGCTAAACTCAGCTCCTAGAAAAATGCTCTTCAACTTGTTTTGCTTTTCACTTTCTTTTGCTTGGTCCCTATTATTCTGATCCTATCTACTTATTTTCTACCAGACATCTTCAAATTTCTGATTCCCTGGTACTGTCTTGTCCTGTTGCTAGCAATTGTTAAAGTTTTATTCTTTATTTTCAAGTAGTTTGTCATATTAATGGTATCCTAGAGAGAAAAGAAAATAAATCTCACTTATCTTTTATTGGAAATACCAATAAATCTCATTTAATTTGCTGTCAAAGAAGGCCTTATAATTAATGTAATAGTACAGAAAATAGTGATTGGAAATAAATATTTTATTTTCATATACTAGATCAAAATTCAGATCACAAGGATAACAGTGATTTGGAGGACCAACCAAGCAAACATACCAAAATTATAAGACAAAAGTAACACATTCCCCTCAGAAAATTTCCTCCTTTTATAAGAATGAGAATCAGATAGCATTTCATTTAAAAACTACCTGCATTTGTGTGTAAAATTGCCACGAATTTTTAATTATAGGCTAGATGGAAGAATGTTTCTACTTGGGGTGTGGCAAAACTGTAACAAGAAATGGAAGTCACTCCAGTGTGTTCGTGGAGAGCAGCATTCATACTGATCTAGCCAGTTTTTGTTTTAAAGTACTTTAAAGTATATTCATTATGATTACCAATGAACTGACAAACTACAAGGCATGATATTAAAAAGCCTCTATCAATTTATCTAGATATTTCCATAGTTATATAATTTATATATATGTATTCTTTAAAAATATCTGAATATGAAACTCATATGAGTTAAGTCTATTTACTGCATTATTGTTTTTTCTTTTTTTCTTTTCCTTCTATTTTACTTTTTCTTTGGTATATATTTCCTTACTACCATAGTAAAATTCTACTGTAACTATCAAACATATCTGATATCATTTGTAAATGATTTGGCTGTAATTAACGTTTCAGCTTTCCTTTTTAAAAGTTTATTTGTCAATATTTTAGTCATACTTTATTTTTTCTTAAGCTATAAAATACTGAGCTATTTTTATTTCTGAAGTCACCTAATGAATGATACCTAATGTTTGACAATTGATTTTAAAATGTTAAATTAAAATATTTAATCAGATTTTAATATTTATATTATCAGTTATATGGACTATATGAGCCAAACTACTAAATTTGATTCATCACTGACATGTATCAAATAATTACAATAACCTTCATGTATGTTTTTCAACAATGATATAAAATTTCCTAATTTTTCTCTTTTGAGATGGCATGATAAAAGTTAGAGTTCATCTTATACTTCACTGTATGGAAGGAATACCAAAAACATGAATCTGGGAGCTTGTAATCTGTTTCTCTCTTCCCAGGAGAAGGAGATAAAATATTGCTTCTAAAGTAAACATATTCTCTTTGAGAACAAAAAGAGAAGACCTGGGATGTGGGTTCCTACACTTTAGAATATAAATAATTTTCTCTAGGGGGAAAATCTGCTATTTGTTACAACCCAGGGTTTTCTACTCCTTGAAATTTAAATATTAACCCGAAGGAGGGTACATTTCTCTAGAGTTTTCACTATCTAGGTTTGTCTTTTAATTCAAGTCCTAAGTTTCAATAAAATTTGCCAAAGAATATCCAACAGTATAAAATGCTATCTCTATATAACAGAATATAGATATTAAAAAATATCTCAGCTTAATTATAATGTATAAAATCTTTTCAGTCCCACAAAAGTATATGATTTTGTTCTTTTGCATTGGTTTGGTTTGTTTGTTCTTAAGTAACTGGATACTATAACATTTGATGTAAATATCCAATGGAAAGAGATAAACTGGTAATTCATAAGAGCACTGGTTCAGTTGCCAGAATGAATTCCTTGAGGAATCAAGAGTTAACAGACTACAGAACCCAAGTGGAAGAATTGGACTAATTAAAGAAGATAATGTTCTTTCATCCATCACAATAGAAGAAGAGAACATAGATACAAATAATAGCAACTTAGTGAATTCCATGATGAGACAATAAGGAAGTTTCTCTATGATTGCTTATTTATCTTAATGAAGTTTATTGCAAGTTTGTCAGTTTGCAGTAAGACTTGCAATACTGTTAATGGATGTTAGAGGTTTTAGATTAGAGAAAAGATTTGAAATATAATATCTTGGTGATTGGGACCATGACTTTACTGGGGAAATATAGTTGACAAATAATTAAAATAAATTAGTAATTGGATTTTTTTCAGATAAATCATTTTAAAAAGTAACAAAAGAATTTAAGGGTGTCTGATGCTTAATTTTATTTGTCAATCAGCTAGGTTATGGTATCAGTTGTTGTTGTTTTTGTTTTGTCTTGACTTTTTTTTCCTGGTCAAATACCAGTTGGATATTATGGTGAAAGTATTTTGTAGATGTAGTCAACATTTAAAATTGGTTTACTTTAAGTAAGGATTGCCCTCAGTTACCCTCAACTGTGAGGGTAGGCCTCATCAATAAGTAAAGGATCTTAAAACCAAAAACTAAAGTTTCCTAGAGAAGAAAGAATTCTGCCTCAAGACTGTAACATTGAAATTTTGTCTTGAGTTTCTGGCCTGCCAGCCTGTCCTACAGATTTCAGGCTTGCTATATCCAACAACTGATTGCATGAGCCAATTCCTGCATATAAAATCTTCATTTGCTTCTGTTTTTCTGTAGAACTTTGACTATTACATGTAAGTTATGTTGAACTTCCATATAAGTTATAGACTCTAAGTTGAGTAAGTGAGCTATGACAAGATGGGGTAGGAACAGATTGTGATAACATGGTAAGATCCATGGATTGCCCTCAACATAACCACTGCAAAAAAGTAGAATGAAAGTTTTGTAAGATTTCCAAAGCATTTGATGATGATAAAATGAGTTTTAAAAGGTGAAATGGAAAGTCTTTTAGACAAAAAGGAAAATTGATTTGGGTTGTGAGATATAAATTGGGAAATAGAAATAATATTCTTTCTAATGCATGAATTAGAAAGCCTGGATTTATGGTATTGATTGAATTAAACAGGCATATGGAGAATAATGGAATTAGAATAGAATCTTAGAATAATGTGGAGTGATCAGCAGTATAGCTGTTTTCTGTTCATTTCTCTGGAAGTTACAGAGACCTAGGCAACTCATGTTCCCTGTGGAATGGGTTTTCCCAGTGAAGTAATAACAACAACAATGATAATAATAACAGTAATAATAATATTTTTGGGGCTCCAAAATCACTGCAGATGGTGACTGCAGCCATGAAATTAAAAGACGCTTACTCCTTGGAAGGAAAGTTATGACCAACCTAGATAGCATATTCAAAAGCAGAGACATTACTTTGCCAACATAGGTCCGTTTAGTCAAGGCTATGGTTTTTCCAGTGGTCATGTATGGATGTGAGAGTTGGACTGTGAAGAAAGTTGAGCACCGAAGAACTGATGCTTTTGAAGTGTGGTGTTGGAGAAGACTCTTGAGAGTCCCTTGGACTGCAAGGAGATCTAACCAGTCCATTCTGAAGGAGATCAGCCCTGGGATTTCTTTGGAAGGAATGATGCTAAAGCTGAAACTCCAGTGCTTTGGCCACCTCATGCGAAGAGTTGACTCATTGGAAAAGACTCTGATGCTGGGACGGATTGGGGGCAGGAGGAGAAGGGGACGACAGAGGCTGTGATGGCTGGATGGCTTCACTAACTCGATGGATGAGAGTCTGAGTGAACTCCGGGAGTTGATGATGGACAGGGAGGCCTGGAGTGCTGCGATTCATGGGGTTGAAGAGTTGGACACGACTGAGTAACTGAACTGAATGACAAGAAGAACAAGAGATGATAAAGAGCAGCTACTGTTCCTATATTTACTATGTCTGAGGCACAGTTCAAAGCCTTGCCATATTTACCCATTTAATCTACTCATTGAAACTATTAGTTAAAATAATTATAGATAACTCTTTCAAGGTGATGCAGATAAGAGGACTTTGAATGGAAATCCCTATTTCTCTGTTTTATCACTTATATTATGGAGATAAATAAACAGAATGATAGTCTAAACATACTCACCAGAGCTAAAAATGTTCAGAGTAACTAAAGTGACCAGAGTTCATGTCTAGCTGTAGAGAAATAGGAATTATTATGGACAGAAGACCCCTGGAGAAGGAAATGGCATCCAACTCCAGTATTCTTGCCTGGAAAATCCCACAGACAGAGGAGCCTGGCAGGCTGTAGTCCATGGGTTTGCAACGAGTCAGGCCTGACTGAGCACACAGCACATGGACTGAAGAGGATATATATGACATATACTACAGCTAATAAATGGGATCCTATCTAGATGTGCACAAGCTCTACCATGTAACTCACATATATTCCCCTCCTGCATCAGTCAGAGTCCTTGGAGGAAACAGATGACATACATAAATGGGATAACAAACAATTTAATTAAGGAAAAACACGACTATTTACAAAGTTGTTGGCAGAGTTAAGGGAAACAAATGATATAGTGAAGCATTCTTCCAAACAACAGCCGGGAGCTATGAGCACCCCAAGGCCTGAAGATGAAAACTGTGGGAGCAATGGTCAGAATACAGATAGAGTAGCTCTGAGATGGAGCCACCCTGCAGGAGTTGGGCCTTGGTTAGAGGGAAGCAGTGATCCTGTGGCCCAGACCCTTCCCTTCTCCCACCCTGCAGTCTTCCTCCAGAAACTCAAAACCACATTGCAGATGTCTATAAACAAAGCAACTACTAGTAATATCACTTTAAAAAATAAATTATTTGTTTGTTTGTTTTTGGCTGTGCTGTGTCTTCGTTGCTGCATGGGCTTTTCTCTAGTTGCAGTAAGCGGAGGCTACTCTCTAGCTGTGAAACTTCTTAGTGTGGTGGCTTCTCTTACTGTGGAGCACAGGCTGTAGGGCATGCAGGCTTCAATAGTTGTGACATGGGCTCAGTATTGCAACTCCAGGCTCTGGAGCATAGGCTCAATAGTTGGGGAGCACAAGCTTAAGTTGCTCCGTGGCATGTGGAATCTTCCTGGATCAGGGGTTGAACCTGTGACTCCTGCATTGGCAGGAAGATCCTTTACCACTGAGCCACCAGGGAAGCCCCTGTAAAGTCATTTTTATGTATAAATTTATGTATATCAGAGAAAGACCAGAATATCTTGAAGGATAAAACATTCTTTGACAAAGCAGAAGAAAAACATAACTTTTTTTACTATGAATTTTATCTTCTGCCATAAGAATTTTATCATCTACAAACCACTTTACATAGAAAACATATGAAAACTATGTCTCAGAAAAATTAGAGATACTGGCCCAATGTTTAGTTACAAAATGACTGGGGCAAGCTGCAAGGTCTCTCTTTCTAAAGCTAATGATCCCAAACTCACTAGCTAAGTCTGTGAGTCTGTCTGTTTTGTAAATAAGATCATTTGTACACTTCCTCTTTAGATTCCACATATAAGGGATATTATACTGATATTTCTCTTTCTCTGTCTGACTTACTTCACTCAGTATATGACAATCTGCGGGTCTACCTATGTTGCTGCAAAGGACATAGTTCATTCTTTTTAGTGACTGAATAATATTCTATTGTATATGTGTACCACATCTTTGGGCTTTCCAGTGATAAAGAAGCTGCCTGCAATGCATGAGATATTGGCTCAACCCCTGGGTTGGGAAGATCTCCTGGAAGAGGGCATGGCAACCCACTCCAATATTCTTGCCTGGAGAATCTTATTGACAGAAAAGCCTGGCAGGATATAGTCCATAGGGTCGCAATGAGTTGGACATGACTGAAGCAACTTAGCACACATTTACACACCACATCTTTATCCATTCACCTGTTGATGGACATTTAGGCTGACGTGTACACATTGCTATATTTAAAATGAGTTATCAATAGAGACCTACTGTATAGCACAGGGAAGTCTGCTTAATGTTGTGTGGCAGCCTGGATGGGAGGGGAGTCTGGGGGAGAATGGATGTGTGTCTGTGTATGGTTGAGTTGCTATGCTGTGAACCTGAAATTGTCACAACATTGTTATTTGGCTGTTTGTGCTAAGTTGCTTCTGTTGTGTCTGACTCTGCAACCCCACAAACTGGGACCCACCAGGCTCCTCTATCTGTGGGATTCTCCAGGCAAGAATACTGGAGAGGGTTGCCATTTCCTCCTTCAGGGGGTCTTCCTGACCCAGGGTTCAAACCTGCATCTCTTACATCTCCTGCATTCACAGGTGGGTTCTTTACCACTAGCATCACCTAGGAAACCTTATTCAGCTATATTCCAATATAAAATAAAAAGATTTAAAAAATAAAGGTAATGATCTTTCTATTACAATATAGGTTCCATGAAAATGGGCTCCCCTGGTGGCTCAGATGGTAAAGAATCTCCCTGTAATGCAGGAGACCCAGGTGTCCCCTGAAGAAGGGAATGGCTAACCACTCAAGCATTCTTGCCTGGAGAATCTCATGGACAGAGGAGCCTGGTAGGTTCACGTGGTCGCAAAGAGTTGGACAAAACTGAGCAACTAACACTTTGACTTTCTTTCCCCCAGAATAATTGGTCAGCGACTCCTGTTCCTACCTAAATTTGGCTTCTCACAGTGAGTTAATCTCATCTGAGGCAGTTTTATTTTCATATTTCTACAAAAAAATATTCTAATCTTCTTTTTTCTGTCTTCATTGTTTACTGGTTATATTATTTTTTCCAGCTTTTTTCCTTGTGTCTCTCTCTCGGACTCAATTGAACATCATTTTTCTTTTATTAATAATTTCCTTCTGCAAACAAAAATGCTCAGGTCTTGAGCATTTTAAAAAATTCCTTAACCACCTGAATATTTTAATTGATATTATCACTTTCTAATCTATTACCGCTTCAAGTTTCTACTTTGAGCATTTCACCAACATCATAAACATTATTTTAAAATTAACAACTAAAATTACTTCTATTTCTCTAATCCTTTTCAATCTGAAGAATTCACTCTGAATTCTGACTGCACCATTCTGTTGAAACTGCTTTCTTTAAAATAACCGGATTAGGAAAATTTATTCTCAAACTCTTTTTTTCCTCTGTATTCATTCCCTAAAATGTGTCTACAGAATTTGGTTTGTTATCAAGAGAATCATTCTTGAAATGTTTTCTTCTTTTTCTTTCAGCAATGACATACTCTTCTAGTTCCCTTAATTCTCATTCAATTTAGCTGTCCTCTTTGATGTGTCTATTCCTATTTTCCTTTTAAAAATGTAAGGTATTCATATCTGTTCTGCACTCTCTATTCTAACTGCATATTTTTCTGAATTATCTTCAGCACTCCCAACATTCAGTTCTCATTTGTATTTATACAAATTTATACAAATACATTTATGTCATTGTCGTTCTTTCTTCTAATCATAATTCTTCACTTTCAACAACCTAGTGATAATTCTATTTGTGTTTTCTAAAGTATTTTCTTTTGATTATGTATTACAGAAAATATTCTGGAAAAATTTTCTGCAGCCAGGCATTTATTCTCGTCTTGGGTAATCACAGTATATATTGCAGTATTTAAGGTGCAGAGACATTCTTCAAAAGAAATGATTTTCTTTGATCAGATCCACCAGAGTCCCTCTCCCTTGCTGTTGTTTAGTTGCTAAGTCATGTCCAACTCTTTTGTGAACCATGGCTCCTCATCCATGGGGTTTCTAGGCAAGAATATGTGGATTGCCATTTTCTTCTCCAGGGGATCTTCCCAACCCAGGAATTGAACCTGCATCTCCTGAATTGGCAGGTTGATTCTTTACAGCGGAATCACCTGGGAAGCCTCTTTCTTTCTCATGCTGCTGCTGCTAAATCACTTCAATCGTGTCTGACTTTGTGAGACCCCATAGATGGCAGCCCACCAGGCTCCCCTGTCCCTGGGATTCTCCAGGCAAGAACACTGGAGTGGGTTGCCATATCCTTCTCCAATGCATGAAAGTGGAAAGTGAAAATTGAAAGTGAAATCACTCAGTCGTGTCCGACTCTTAGTGACCCCATGGACATCAGCTTACCAGGCTCCTCCATCCATGGGATTTTCCAGGCAAGAGTACTGGAGTGGGTTGCCATTGCCTTCTCCGTTCTTTCTCATAAAATCCTGCTCTTTGCCACCAGAAATTTGGCTTCATAGAAAACACACTGCAGAATGGTATTCCAAGTGAAGTTCCAAATTCCAGACAGAATTTCTCTGGATGGCTCCATTATGTTCCCATTAACTAACCTAGTTTCAAAATATTGGTGTTATCTTTTCTTCTGTTCCCAATAGTCTAAAACTAACCACTCAGTAAAATTGGTTCATTCTATTTTAACAAGTCTCATACACTCTTCTTTCTTCCCATATCCATGAATATTAACCTACACTGCTGACTACGTTTTGTCTCAGAAACAAAATTTCAAAACATAATTTTTATTTAGTTTTCTTATTTTCATAAGTTTAAGCCATGATGTTTTAAATTTCCCAATTAAAATTTTCACTGGTAAAATTAGTAAAAAATAGAAATGATTATATATATATATCATACTGACATTTAAAATAAACCTTCTAAGACATGACTATAATTACTCTAGCAAGAAGGATTGCATTCTTCATGGGAGTATATATTAGATTGCTCTTAGGATGCTTAAATTCATAAAATATTTTGATTATCTTCATTAATTAATTTGTTTATTCAATAAAATTTTGGGGGTGTTCAATATATGCCTGCTACTGCTTAGTCACTTCAGTCGTGTCCGACTCTGTGCAACCCCACAGACGGCAGCCCACCAGGCTCCCCCATCCCTGGGATTCTCCAGGCAAGAATACTGGAGTGGGTTGACATTTCCTTCTCTAATATATGCCTGAGTTCATGGCATGTATAGGAATATATAAAGATAAACATAGCTATGTCAGGCCATTGTGCACACATGTATGTTTGTGTGTTCATTCCAAGTAAAACAACTGATTACTCTGGAAGAAAACTTACCCAGTGAAAGCTACCAAATAAGTGAAAAAAAAAGAAAAAAATACTGTGTAACAAAGTCCTTCTATTAAATAAAGCATGGCATATGTAGGTAACTATGATATAAGCTACACAAGACTGGGTTAAGATATTTATTTATTCAGGACATATATGTTGTGTTTACTATTCCTGGTCTCAGGAATACTTCTCTCACCCCTCATTAACATATGCACAGATTAATTGCCACATTAGGTCTTATTCTTTGTTCAACTACCTTAACTCCCCCTATGTCTGTGTTGGTGAGGTGTTATGTAGAACACAGTGGTTTAGACTTCATGATTTGCAATTGCACAGCATGGATTCAAACTCTTTCCCATTTATTAAGCTTACTTTTAGTAAGAGAAGTTAACAATTTTTCCCACCACAGCAATGGTAGAAAATATTTTTATCCTAAGAGTTGTGAAAATTAGATTAATGTGCCTTGACACATAATAATTCCTCAATCAGTGTTATCAGCTATTAAGTATTTATTATCATATCTCATGCATTTATGTCTCAGATATTGACTTTCTATTAAATTATGTATTTAGTGTGTAGTTCTTTTAGCCCACAAATTTCTGTAAGGTTGTGCATTAATTTTCTATTTCTGCTGTAGCAAATTATCACAAACTTTTTGGCTTAAAATAACTCAATTTAAATTTTTTTTAATAATATAAAATTTTTAAGCTACAAATAGCTGTGAAAAGAAGAGTAGTGAAAAGCAAAGGTGAAAAGGAAAGATATACTCATTTGAATGAAGAGTGGCAAAGAATAGCAAGGACAGATAAGAAAGCTTTCCTCAGCAATCAATGCAAAGAAATAGAGGAAAACAACAGAATGGGAAAGACTAGAGATATCTTCAAGAAAATCAGAGATACCAAGGGAATATTTCATGCAAAGATGGGGTCAATAAAGGACAGAAATGATAGAAACCTAACAGAAGCAGAAGATATTAAGAAGAGGTGGCAAGAATACACAGAAGAACTGTCCAAAAACGATCTTCATGACCCAGATTATCATGATGATGTGATCTCTCACCTAGAACCAGACATTCTGGAATGTGAAGTCAAGTGGGCCTTAGAAAGCATCACTATGAACAAAGCTGGTGGAGGTGATGGAATTCCAGTTGAGCTATTTAAATCCTAAAAGATGATGCTGTGAAAGTGCTGCCCTAAATATGTCAGCAAATTTGGAAAACTCAGCAGTGGCCACGGGACTGGAAAAGGTCAGTTTTCATTCCAATCCCAAAGAAAGGCAATGCCAAAGAATGCTCAAACTAACACACTTATCTCACACTAATTGCACTAATCTCACACTCTAGTAAAGAAATGCTCAAAATTCTCCAAGCCAGGCTTCAGCAATACGTGAATCGTGAACTTCTGGATGTTCAAGCTGGTTTTAGAAAAGACAGGTGAACCAGAGATCAAATTGGCAACATCCACTGGATCATCGAAAAAGCAAGAGAGTTCCAGAAAAATATCTATTTCTGCTTTATTAACTATGCCAAAGCCTTTGACTGTGTGGATCACAATTAACTGTGGAAAATTCTGAAAGAGATGGGAATACAAGACCACCTGACCTGCCTCTTGATAAATCTGTATGCGGGTCAGGAAGCAACAGTTAGAAGTGGATATGGAACAACAGATTGGTTCCGAATAGGAAAAGGAGTATGTCAAGGCTGTATATTGTCACCCTGCTTATTTAACTTATATGCAGAGTACATCGTGAGAAATGCTGGGCCGGAAGAAGCACAAGCTGGAATCAAGATTGCTGGGAGAAATATCATAACTTCAGATATGCAGATGACAAACCACCCTTATGGCAGAAAGTGAAGAAGAACTAAAGAGCCTCTTGATGAAAGTGAAAGAGGTGAGTGAAAAAGCTGGCCTAAAGCTTAACATTCAGAAAACTAAGATCAGGGCATCCTGTACTGTCACTTCATGTCAAATAGATGGGGAAACAGTGGCTGACTTTAATTTTGGGGGCTCCAAAATCACTGCAGATGGTGATTGAAGCCATGAAATTAAAAGACGCTTACTCCTTGGAAGAAAAGTTATGACCAACCTAGACAGCATATTAAAAAGCAGATACATTACTTTGTCAACAAAGATCATCTAGGCAAAGCTATGGTTTTTCCAGTAGTCCTGTATGGACGTGAGTGTTGTTTTTGTACTGTCGTGTTGGAGAAGACTCTTGAGAGTCCCTTGGACTGCAAGGAAATCCAACCAGTCCATTCTAAAGGAGATCAGTCCTGGGTGTTCATTGGAAGGACTGTTGTTGAAGCTGAAACTCCAATACTTTGTTCACCTGATGTGAAGAACTGATTCATTTAAAAGACCCTGATGCTGGGAAAGATTGAGGGCAGGAGGAGAAGGGGATGACAGGGGATGAGATGGTTGGTTGGCATCACTGACTCAATGCACATGAGTTTGGTAAACTCCGGGAGTTGGTGATGGACAGGGAGGCCTGGTGTACTGTGGTTCATGGGGTTGTAAAGATTCAGACACGACTGAGTGAATGAACTGAACTGAACTGAATAAATATTTCTGAATGTCAGAAGTTCAAAATGGCTCTTACCATACAAGGATGGCCAGGCTGCATTTTTTCTGGGGGCCATAGGAGAGAATCTGCCTTATCTAGACTGCAGAGGCCACCTACATCCTTAGCTCATGGTTCCGTCCTCTTTCATAAGTTTTAGCAGAGTAATATTTTCACATTTCTCTTTCTGATTCTGACCTCTTCTGTAATGACCCTTGTGATTACATTGGGCCAACTTGATAATCCAGGATGATCCTATCTCAAAAACTTTTATTTTAATCACATCTGCAAAGTCCTTTCTACTTTGTAAAATATTCACATGTTTCAGGAATTAGAAAGTGGACATCTTTGGGAGCCACTATTCTTTCTATCATATGCAGGATCAATAACTTTTGTGCTATTTTTAGTTTCTACAGGGCTTAGTGTATATCTTCTGCATCTGAGGGTACAATAAATCTTGAGCAGATAAATCAGTAATGGAAGAATGAATAATGAATAATAGAAAATCTTAGAAATACCTGGATTTCCTTTTCTATTGCTGCTACTGCTACTGCTGCTAAGTCGCTTCAGTCATGCCCGACTCTGTGTGACCCTATAGACGGTAGCCCACCAGGCTCCCCGGTCCCTGGGATTCTCCAGGCAAGAATACTGGAGTGGGTTGCCATTTCCTTCTCTATTGCTGGTACTACTTAATTATTCAAACCAGAGCTTCCTGCACTCTGCTAAAGTAGCAACTAACTCTTGGAAGATTTCAGCTTTTCTGTCTATTTTAAAAAGACTTACCTACATATTATAAATCAGCTTGGGACATAGCTCCAATAAGGACTGTGCTTTCAGGACATACTTCCATCATTTCTTAACCTCTCAACACATATGTACTGTAATTACAATGGTAAGACCATTTTGAATGAATGACCTGTGTTAGGTGTGTTTCTTTGAGGTGAATGCTGAAGTTTTCATCTTGAGTTGTGATACTGATTAGAACATTCAAAGTTGTAATTTTAACTTGAACACCCTTTTTACTTAGCAGAATGTCAAATTTATTTTCTGTATCAACTAAAGAGAGGCACTTAGCTCTAAATTCATGAAGGCTTAATATAATGTGTTTGATGTATCAGCTTAGATGCCAGCTACTTACATAGATTATATTGCTCATTGTACACCAACATCTTGCTTTAAGCTACAGTAAAAGAGCTTTGCATTTGAATGTTTTTATTTACTAACTGCTCAGAATTGTTATTCAATATTCAGTTTCTACAGTTTCACAAAGCTCAGTGGAAATTTTGCTCATCCATTTAAACTTTAATCATGGCAAAGCAGTACATAGATAATGATTTATTGGTTCAAAATAGAACCATGAAATGACATGAAAAATGATCATATATTGATTGAAATATGAACATTTACAAGGTTATTATATTTAATTCACTTCATGTCAGCAGCACAAATAGTTTTCAGTGTTATGTCCCTGTATTCATTTGCATCACAAACTCTCAGACTGAAGGCTGTTGTCTCAAGCAGTTCAGACAGCTGCAGGCAGAAAACTCTGTATGTGACATTGCTTGTCATTTACATTTTTTTATAGATAAATTTTAAATTTTTATAATCAGCTAGAATTATTTGTTTAAAAGAACACTCCCTATACCATGATATTGACTTAAAACTCTCTAACAGAATTGAATTATGAAAGAAATATCCTCAGTGGAAGTTTTACTAAGTTCAAACCTGTGTATAGGATGCTTTATTTGGAATGTAGACATTTTGGTAAACATGAAATTTATAATCACATATACAAAAATACTGATAGATGTAGCTACCAAGCAGATTTTGTTTGGTTCTTTAGTTAATGCCAAGGAGAGGACTAATAGAAGTGCCAAGAATATTGTTAAGCATACCCAGAGGCTAATTCTTACTTATATCCCAAAAACAAAAGGGAAAAAAACAAAGCCTGTTGAAAAATTGTGGGAAATCGGACCTGCCTTGGTTGAAAGGAGGTAATCCAGAAGGTAACCTCTGTCTTTCTTTCTTGTTCTTGTTGTCGAGTTGCTCAGTTGTGTTGGACTCTTTGTGACCCTATGGATGGCAGCATGCCAGGCTTCCTTGTCCTTTACTATTTCCCAGAGCTTGCTCAAACTCATGTCCATCAAGTCAGTGATGCCGTCCAAGCATCTCATCCTCTGCGGTCGCCTTCTCCTCCTGCCTTCAATCTTTCCCAGCATCTGTGTCTTTTCTAATGAGTTGGCTCTTCACATCAGGTGGCCAAAGTATTGGAGTTTCAGCTTCAGCATCAGTTCTTCCAATGAATATTCAGGACTGATTTCCTTTAGGATTGACTAGTTTGATCTCCTTGTAATCCAAGGGACTCTCACAAGTCTTCTCCAACACCACAGTTCAAAAGTATCAATTCTTTGGCACTCAGCCTACTTTATGGTCCAACTCTCACATCCATTCATGACTACTGGAAAAACCATAGCTTTGATGAGACAGACCTTTGATGGCAAAGTAATGTCTCTGGTTTTTAATACACTGTCTAGGTTTGTCATAGCTTCTCTTCCAAGGATCAAGCATCTTTTAATTTCATGGCTGTAGTCATCATCTGCAGTGATTTTGGAGCCCAAGAAAATAAAGTCTGTCACTATTTTCCATTGTTTTCTCATCTATTTGCCATGAAGTGATGGGACCAGATGCCATGATTTTTTTGACTGTTGGGTTTTAACCCAACTTTTCACTCTTCTCTTTCACCTTCAACAAGAGACTCTTTAGTTCCTTTTAGCTTTCTGTCATAAGGGTGGTATCGTCTGCATATATGAGGTTATTGATATTTCTCCCGGCAGTCTTGATAGCAGTTTATGCTTCATCCAGCTTGACATTTCAAATGATGTACTATGCATATAAGTTAAATAAGCAGGTTACACTATACAGCATTGATGTACTCCTTTCCCCCGTGTTAACCAGTCTTTGTTCCATATCTGGGCTACCTGTTGTTTCTTGACCTGTATACAGGTTTCACAGGATGCAGGTAAGGTGGTCTGGCATTTGCATTGTTTTAAGACTTTTCAGCAGTTTGTTGTGATCCACACAGTCAACTGCTTTAACATTGTCAATGAAGCAGAAGTAGATGTTCTTCTGGAATTCTTTTGCTTTTTCTACGATCCACCAGATGTTGGCAATTTGATTCCCCTGGCTTTTCTAAATGCAGCTTGAACATCCGGAAGTTCTCAGTTCATGTACTGTTGAAGCCTAGCTTGGAGAATTTTGAGCATTACATTTCTGTCTTCCTAATGTTATCTTAAGCACCGCTGTGCTATTATACGTTTTGGGGATGCTTGTAGTCCCATCAGTTGATGCTGTCACTGTGCTGCTGCAGTGTATCATCCTTTCATTTTCTTCCCAGTGTTATAGTTCATTATTTTTCTGGAGATATTTAGAACATTTTGTCTCTGGACACTGAAGTGGGCCCTTTGGCAATATCTTTTGAAAAACCTGAATACCACCATCCCTTGGTTTTCTGAAAAAGTAGCTTACTTTGGAAAACAACTGCAGATGTCAAAAATATGATCCTTACAGTTTTTCAGGGCAACTCTCTCTCTTTATACCAATTACATTTATATCAATTATAGGAGACATGGGGGCAATCCCTGGGTTGGGAAGATTGTCCAAAGGAGGGCATGGCAACCCACTCCAGTATTCATGCCTGAATTCCATGAACAGGCAGGTTCCAGGCCATAGTATTTCAGAGTTGGACACACTGAAACAACTGAGCACGTGCACATTTATTTAATCCAGAGGGAGCCTAATGGAAACCAAATGTCACAGTTTCCTCCTCACAGTCCCATTTTACCCCACCTCAATATTCTTGCCTGGAAAATTCCATGGACAGAAGAATCTAGTGGGCTATAGTCTATAGGATCTCAAAAAGTTGGACAGAACTAAGTGACTGAACACACACACACACACACCTGATACTCACAAACATTTCCTGATAGGATGATCAATTATATGATCAATAAAACTTAATGACCTAATACTTAAAATCCTAAAAAAAACCTGCATTGTTGAGAAGAAAATGCTCCCTGAACTAAAAAGATTCCTAGAATTTGTGCAACTTTTACTATCCTATTTGAAAAAGAGTCATGAATTTTGAAGAACAATCTTTGAGAACTGATCTATTTGATGTGTATACTGCTTGGTCTAGTCTGACAGTTTCATTAAATTGGTGTAATTTTCTTTGGCAGAAAGTGATTGTATCTAATTTCAGAGCCAAATCTCTTGAGAATCCTAAGCTAACAATTGCAACATGAGAAGCTTATCAACTATTTAAATTTTATGTTAAGGATTTGTTGCACTTAATGGAATTTAAGATTTCAAAATTTTAGAGAAGAGTGAAATAGGAGACATTTGCTTATAAATTATTATTCTGAGGGAACATTACAAACCCCAACCTGTGTTTGCCTACCATTAATGTTCTCAACTTTATATGTTTATTATCATCTAGTAATATGTAGAATTTTGTAATGAAATGACCTAGCTGAATTAATGGTAATCAAATTAAAACACAAGAATCCACTGGTTTTGTTTGTATCTGCATTATAGTTTAATAGTGCTGTGGACTTGAGGAAAATAGTGATAGAACACATGATTTTTCCACTACAGAAATCATGGCATCAAAACTAACATGACAATCACCATAATTAATAACAGTATCTGTCATTGTCCTGACAGGGAACAGAAGTAAAACTCAAACAGGATATTTTGAAGAGAGATAAAAGAGCAATTTTCTAAAGTTATAAAGGAAGTGCAGTCAGGTATAGAGAAACCACAAGAGATAATTCAACATTGTGGGCTTGTAACAGAAGGGCTGTTATGACCCAGAAACTCCCAGAGAGTGAATCCAGGCAATAATGCATCCTCACTTTTCCAATTTTACTTCTGGTTCTCCGTAATGGCCGAAGTCAACAGAGTTTGAGAAGTCTTACCATACAGACTTCAGTCTCCCAGGGCAGGGAGTAGGGTGGAAACTTATGCAGAGTAGCTCTTTAGGAGAAAATATAGGACATCTAGCAAAAACTCTCATCATCAGGACTGACTTTGAACACTTACTGGATATATATGACAAATAACTTAATCTATACAACAATGTTATAAAATTATGCATTTCCCTCTCATTTTATAGATGAAACTCAAAACTATTTAAATAAATTTTTTAAGGTTGTAACTTTACTAATTAGAAAATTTTTATAAAACCCAAATCTGCTTAAAAACACTAAGCACATTACTTTCCTTGAAGGTTTCATATAGCTGATACAGACTGGCATAATTGGTGAAACTCTCTCTAGTCCTTCAACATGGATTGGAAGTTCTTAACTTGGTAGTTTACAAAAGTTTATTTTCAGTTGGGCAGGGGTTTGCACTGGTGCAGATGGCTTTTAATTGTTGATGCCTGGGTATGTGGATATGTGCTGTCATGTCCCACTCTTTGTGACCCTTTGAACTGTAGCCCACCTGGCTCCTCTGTCCATGGGATTATCCAGGCAAGAATATTGGAGTGTATTGCCATGCCTTCCTCCAGGGGATCTTCCTGACCCAGGATTGGAACCCACATCTTCTGTGTCTCCTGCATTGAAGGAGGATTCTTTACAGCTTAAGCCACTGGGGATGCCTGGGTAAGGATCTTTAATCCTCAGAAAACATGCCATTTTGTTATTCAAGCTTGAATGTAGCTTTAGGAGTTTTGTCCACAGAGGAGGTTCTCAGCCTTGGCACTATCGACTATTAGGGCTGGACAATTGCTTGTTGCGTGTATGGGGAAATTTCCTGTGCATTGTAGTATCCCACTAGACATCAGTAGTGCCTTCCTTCCAGCTGTGACAATCAAGAATGTCTCCAGATGTTGACAAGTGTCCTGACATTAATTGGGGGAATTCTTGGCCATTATTTCTTCAAATATTTCTTCTGTTCATTTTCTCTTTTTAATATTTTCATTAAACCTATATTTCAACTTGTGTATGTGTCCCACACGTGTTGGATATCTTGTTCCAGGTTTTTAGTCTTTTTTTTTTTTTTTCACTTTTGAAAGTTTCTATCAACATATTCTCAAATTCAGAGATTCTTTCCCCAGTTATGTCCAGTCTACTAATGAGCCCACCCAAGGCACTCTTCACTTCTTTTATATTTTTTGTTCTCTAACATTTCTTTTTTATTCCCTCTTAGAATTTCCATCACTCTGTTTATATTATCCTTCTGTTCTTGAATGTGGTGTACTTTTCTTTCTTAGAACTCATAGCATGTTAATCATAGTTGTTTTAAATTCCTGGTCTGATAGTGTCACCATTCCTGCCATATCTGCTTTTGGTTCTGATGGTTACTGTTTTCAAACTGTTTCTTTTCTGTTTAGTATGCCTTGTAATTTTTTAATTGAAATCAGCCATGATATGCTAGGTAAGAGGAACTCTGATAAATAGGATTTTAATGATGTGGTGGTAAAGTGTAGGGGAGGGAACATGTTCTATATTTCAAGATTAGTTCTCAGTCTTTTAGTGAACCTGTGCCTCTGAGCTGTGAACTTTACAAGTGCCTTTAGTTCCCCATTCTCCTTATCTGTCTCTGCCTTCAGTAGAACAAAGATGGCTAGAGAGGGCTGAAATCATATATTTCTTTTCTCCCAGGTCAGTTAGGCCCTGAGGAGCCCCAGTAGATTAGCCTCAGATTTTAAAATGTTTCTCTTATGGGTAGGCCTTACTAGACCTTGAGCCTCAGTATATGCTTACTGTGATACATCAGCATATGCTAACTGAGACACCCATAGGTGCCATGACAATTCCATGGCTGACCATAAAAGGTCCTAAAGTAGGTGGTGGCACAATTCCTGGATATCCCCACCTTTCCCAAAATAGCTGGAATACTTCTCCCACTCATTAGTCTATGAAATTACCCACAAATATAAAAACTGCAACCCCATACCCTGGTACTTTTTGCCTCCATGATGGCCCACCGTCTATCTTATAAATTGTGTATCTCCCAGAATAAAGCTTCTTTCTTTTCTTGCAGGAAAGAATTCAAGAGATTGCAAAAGCAAGCTGTGGTGACTCTTAGCGACCCCATGGATTGTAGCCTGCCAGAACTGTCCATGGGCATTCTCCAGGCAAGAATACTGGAGTGAGTTGCCATGCTCTACTCCAAGGGAACAAGAAGTTTTAAAATACTTGCTGTGAGAACTTGGTAGAGGTTCAGGAAGTAAAACCCAAAAAACTGTGGTGACCCCCTATTATTTGGCCCCACTGAAATTTTTAACGCTCAGTTTTTTTCATGCTGAGCCTCCAACAATCCACAATTACAGTTCAGGTTTTCCTACCTCAGCCCTGGTTCCTGAAGAGGTTTCTGCTCATGGGTCTCCTCTTAGTCAGTTGAGATTCTTTTTATCCACTTGTCTGTCTCTCCTATTTTGATGAAAGTGATTTGTCTTTTGACTTCACTTCTCTGACAGATTTAAGAAGAAATGTTGAGTTTTTCAGTTTGTTCAGGTTTTTATTTGTTAGAGTGTATTGATGGCTTCCTTGCATGCTGGAGCAGAAATTGAAAGTCTGGGGAGTGCTTTTTTAACCAAGGGTAAATTTCATGACTTTGTGGAGGGTGAGGCTAGACTTTACAAATGGCCTGAGATAAATGGCAAATATACACAAAGGGCCTTAAGCAAGGCCTGCGGGCCACATCTTGATAGTGAACTCTATTTGGAGTGTGTATGTATGTGTACACGTGCATGTGTGCGCACGTGCGTGAACACTAGCTTCAGCTGATGTGTGGCTGGCACAGATGGCTTAAATAAAACTAAGGCAAGCATTTAAGCAGGATTTCATATTGCTGCAGAGTATTAAGGAAGCCCTAACTCTTAGTTTTTAGTGCTAGGCATTCTTGGGCAACTTTAGATAGGTGGCTCTAGTTTAATTCTACACTTATATTTAGAGGTAACTGTGAATCGACTAGAAAACTTTGGGTTCATATGGTTTATCCATAGATTCTTAGGCATCACTCTTTATTCCCTGAAACCAAATTGGTTCTCATTCACCACCCATAAAAAGTGGTTGATTATAAAATAGTGGTATACTGTATATTAAAATAATATGCCATTTTTGTGACATGAAGTAGAAAAACAAATTATTGCAAACTAATAAAGCAGTATTAATAGTCTGGGTCTGGAATACTTTGAATCTTTAGAGTCAGATTTGCTTAAAAATGGAGACGAAACTACATGGATTTGAGAAGAGTGCTTCAGTCTTATGATTAGGATGAAAATGGTACAGGAATAAAAACAAAATAAAACAGATCAGGCTGATTAAATTGGAGGAAGAGAGATATTCTTAAGGAAAAAGTTGAGATCTAGTCTATCTAAGAGGACAGCTTGGAAGTACCTAAGAGGAAAATTATATCTTGAAGTTCAGTCTAAACTGATAAGCACTGGCACATAACTACTTTTTAAAAGGCCATTAAAATAAAGAAGCATTTTAAATGCAATTGAGAAATAGTGACTAATGCCCAAAGAAATTTAACAGGGACGAACAAAATATTCCAGAGTAGATGGAAATGACTCCCACAAAGAGCATCAGGGTTCAAGAAACCATTGAGAGACACCCTTGAAAGCTATGACTTAAGGATCCATGCTAAGAACAGCCCATTAAAGATTATTACAAGCATAGCTAGAAGTTAAAAACTCTAGATATATTTGAGAGAGGAAGGTCTGAGGATTAGAATATAGACATTAAAGGTGGAGATGATGAGATCACCTGTATCTTGGGGGAACATGCCCAGGCTGAGAGAAGATACAACAAAGTTATCAATGACAAATAAAGTCTGTGTCTGAAGTAGATGTTGAGCTGAAGCAAGAGTACCTCCCAGCTAGAGTTACACAACTTAGGAAAGTAGAGGCAAATCACATTTATTAGATGTATTTGGCATTGAATAATAATTTCTGAAGCTCTGAAGGAATTGTGCCCATTCCAGTGGGAGACCCCAGGGACAGTGGCTGAATGAATGAATACCTGCTCTCTCCAGATGCTGGGATACCCTCTGAAACATGTGACTTAGAAGGACTTAGAACCTATGCTCTGACTTTTCTCTTCCTCCAATGGTTTCCCCAGAAGCCCACATGGTTTACTCTCCAAGTAGCCTAACTTGAGTCATTTGCTTAAATGGGACCTTTTCAATGAGGCTTAGCCTTACTACTCTATTTAAAACTATCATCTATTGCTCTTATGGTTTTTACTTAGTACATGTATTTTTTTTTCTCAATAGTACATTTGAAAACTTTATATAACTTATTTAATATTATTATTAATTGCTTATTTTGTCACATTATCTAGTATATAAGATTCATGAGAGTAGAGATATTTGATATGTTTTATTAACTAGTGTATCCTAAGATTTTAAGAAAGTGCCTGATACATAGGAGTCTCTCAGCAAATATTTGTTTAATGAATACATTTTGTACTTATGACACTTGGAAATAAACTATTACAACTTCTGGGACTCTACTGGCATCATACAATTCCAGAGAGGAATTACTAGCTCCTACCAGGTATAAAAACCCCTTTGACAGAAAATTAACAGATTGAGAGAATTGGATGAATGATTTTAGGATTTAAATTAAGACTTGAAAGCTTTAGTCATTAATTCACAAGAAGAGGATTTTATTTTGAATTTTAATTTATGGCATACTTAACATCATTGCAGTTTAATCTTTGAATTTCTTCCTAAAAAGTACTAGAAAATTTGTATTAAATTATAATGTATCCCTGCATTTTGACAAAGTTTTTGTTGTTAAAAAATATTTGGACATCTTTTTACTAAAGGATCTTGATGTTATTTGAGTTTATTGAGTTCATTCTGATATAATACCAATTCTAATTGATATAACATGATGAATAATATGATTGGACTTAATTTGCTTTAAGAATAAATTTTTTACTAACAGTATAGACTGCTCTTGAAATTAGTGTAGTGAATATACTGTTTTGATTCATTTCAGAACATTTGGGTGGCAAAATCTAAACCAAATACTGATATTCTTAGGAAGATAAAGAAAGCAGCATTTGCAGAAGTTTAGTGAAGTGGACTCATGATAGGTAGATGAAATACTATGCAGATAAACTGCTAATTACTTGGGGCGGGGAAATTCTTCAATGTTCTTTAACCCTGAGCTTCCTTGTTCAGTACAATGTGGGAGGGGAGGGGAGGGATACTAGGAAATGATAAAGGAACATTTTACCTTGTATTTTTTTCCCTTAAATGGAGCCCCAGACCTTTCTTCACCTTTACTCACTTCTCCTTAAGGATGTGTTGTAAATTACTCTATGGATAATTTTGAGAAAAATAAATGAATATACTTAGCTCACCTATCTTCTCTCTTGGAGATTAACCAGCACACAGAGAACACAATTCTCTGTTCTTTCCTCTCAGCAGAGGAGTGTCCGGGTCTAACATGATAGTGACTGGTTGGGTAATTTTGGTGATTTAGTTGGGATGTCCCATTTTGTGCTAAACTAAGCTACACCCTCCTCATGAGTCTTCATTAGTATCAAGGATAGTATGTTAGCCTCTACCTTTATTTTTTGTTATTTAGACCTAGGTGGAGAAGAGACTTGTTATTTATTTCTTTTCTCTGGCTCAGATGGGAAAGAACCTGCCTGCAGTGCAGGAGACCTGGGTTTGATTCCTGGGTCTGGAAGATCTCCTGGAGAAGAGAATGGCTACCCACTCCAGTATGCTTGCTTGGAGAATTCCATGAACTGAGGAGCCTGATGGGCCACAGTCCATGGGTCACAAAGAGTTGGACACGACTGAGCGGCTAACACTTTCATTTTTAATGAATCCAAAAAAGTATTTTCTTGCTGTTTACCTGCTTGGGTGAGATGCCCTCATTTTGAGATTTATAATGGTGAGGAGATGACTCCATTTTCTCATTTTTCCTCTATCATGTTCTCCTAGAGCATCTTGGATCTTACTTCTTTTGCCCTCTGGTACATGGCTGAAGCAACTTTAGCATGTACACACACAACCTTTTAAGTCCAACCACTCCATGCATGGCTAATTCAGTGGCTTCAAGTCTCTCTCTACAAGGGCCAGTACGAAAGTATGAGACAGGCTGCTTCAGTCCTGCCAGGATTATTTCACTGGCACTGAAAGTATAAGTAAAAGCTTTTTACTTAATGGTTGTGCAAATATGTAATGAGATTACAATCTGAGAGAAAAGGCTTAAAACTTTGCTTTCTAACTTCATTTCAATATAGTCCTTTGTTAAGTCTTTCTTCCTGAGATTCCTCATGGTCCCCTAAAGAATGGTCTCTTTTCTGTGCATTAAAAGGAATATAAATTTCTGAAACTATTTTCTGCCCGGATGAAATGCTCTATTTCTGTATCCATTATTCTACAGCATTATTCACTTCTTGGCCTTCATGTAATGTAGTTCATGAGGGGTTTGCGCTTCTCAACTAGAGGCCATTTGAAAACACGTGAGAATACTTTGTCAAAATGACTGCTGCTGCTGCTAAGTCACTTCAGTCATGTCCAACTCTGTGCAACCCCATAGACGGCAGCCCACTAGGCTCCTCTGTCCCTGGGATTCTCCAGGCAAGAATACTGGAGTGGGTTGCCATTTCCTTCTCCAATGCATGAAAGTGAAAATTGAAAGGGAAGTCGCTCAGTCGTGTCTGACTCTTAGCGACCCCAAGGACTACAGCCTACCAGGCCCCTCCGTCCTTGGGATTCTCCAAGCAAGAGTACTGGAGTGGGGTGCCATTGCCTTCTCCATCAAAATGACCAGTTATAAGTTATTTTAAAAATGACTAGACAATAGTGCTGCTATTTTTGGTGGACTGGAGGATGCTAATAATACCATGATAAGAGGACAATCCCATCCAAATGTCACCTCATTAATTAAAATGAAGAAAGTTGTTTCAAGTTTGGGGTATCATGAATCGTGTTGGGATGATCATTGTTGCACTTGCCTTTCCCTGCACAGCAGTGAAATAGCTGAGATATAGGATACACTTTTGTAAGGTCTAGTACATAATACCAGTCAATTTTCCTGAGTGGTTGTATAAAATTTATATTTCTATGGGCATTGTACGAGTGTTTCAAAAGCTCTATAACCTTGTTTCCACTTAGTGTTTCAATCTCTTTATTTATTCGTCTTTAGGTTTAGCTGTATTACTGGCTGTATAAAGTTATTTTGACTTGAATTTATCTGAGTACTAACGTGGCTGAGAAAATGTTCACATGTTTTGGGGGATTTATCCAAAACTGTTTTGAAATTCTTATTCAAAATTCTTCTCCCACTTTATTTTTTGTTTCCTTTCAGGTTTATTAAAATATAATTGACATATAACACTATATAAATTTAAGGTATTCAGCATAAAGGTTTGACTTAAATACATTATGAAATGGTTACCACATTTAGTTTGCTGATCATCTATCATCTCATATAGATACAAAAAAAAAAAAACCTAAAAAACAAGAAACACTTTTTGTGTGTGTGATGAGAACTCAAGATATACCCTCTTAACTTTCATATATAACATACAGCAGTGTGAACTGTATTTGTCATATAATACTTTATATCGTGGTACTAATTTATCTTGTAACTGAAAGCTTGTACCTTTGACCACTTTTGTCACCATACAGAAAGATTACACTTTTATTGACTGTGTTCTCCATTGCTGTATATTTCATTTTCATGACTCATTTATTTCTTCTCCCATTTTATATATTGCCTTTTTACTCTTTAAATTTTATAATTTAATCAATCAATGTTTAATAATTTACCAGTTTTACTTTTTTAAGCAAAAGTATGTATTACTTAGCATTTTTAAATAAATTCAAAATATTTTAATACTTTTGTGATTTCCTCTTTGACTCATGGGTTATTCAGAAGAGTGAGTTATTTAATTTCTATATCATTGGAGAATTTCCATATATCATGCTTCTATTGATTTTTAGATTAATTTTCTTTTTTTTTTAAGCAGCTTTCATTTTTTTTTCCTTCTTTTATTATTATTATTATTATTTTTTACTTTACAATGTTGTACTGGTTTTGCCATACATCAACATGCATTCACCACGGGTGTACACATGTTCCCCATCCTGAACCTCCCTCCCACCTCCCTCCCCATACTATCCCTCTGGGTCATCCCAGTGCACCAGCCCCAAGCTTCCTGTATCCTGCATCAAACCTGGACTGGCTATTCGTTTCTTATATGATATTATACATGTTTCAATGCCATTCTCCAAAATCATTCCCCCCCACCCACACAGAGTCCAAAAGACTGTTCTATATATCTGTGTCTCTTTTGCTGTCTCGCATACAGGGTTGTCGTTACCATCTTTCTAAATTCCATATATATGCGTTAGTATACTGTATTGGTGTTTTTCTTTCTGGCTTACTTCACTCTGTATAATAGGCTCTAGTTTCATCCACCTCATTAGAACTGTTCAAATGTATTCTTTTTAATGGCTGAGTAATACTCCATTGTGTATATGTACCACAGCTTTCTTATCCATTCATCTGCAATATTTTATTTCTTTTTCTTCAGCTTTTTGAGGTGTATGTAATTATGTGCATGTGCTCAGTTGCTCAGTCCTGTCCTACTCATTGCCACCCCATGGACTGTAGCCCTCCAGTCTCCCCTGTCCATGGAATTTTCCAGGCAAGAATACTAGAGTGTGTTGCCATTTCCTATTCCAGGGGATTTTCCTGACCCAGGGATCAAACCTGGATCTCTTGTGTCTTCTGCACTGGCAGGCACATTCTTTACCACTGCACTCCTTATATACCTCAATTAATTAATAAATAAATGTTTATATATTCAAAGTGTACAACATAATGACTTGATATATGTATACCTTGTGAAATGATTCCCACAATCAGGTTAATTACCACATTCATCCCCTCATGGAGTTTACTGTTTTTTGTGTGTGTGATGAGAATACTTAAAGTCTACTCTTAGTAAATTTCAAGTGTAAAACAAAGTATTATTAACTATAGTAGCCATGCTGTACATTATCCCTAAGATTTATTCATCTTATAAGCCATTGACTAGTATCTCTCCATTTAACCTACATTCAACTCCTGGTAACCACTGTTCTCTTCCAATGATTTTATTTTATTTTTTTTTAGATTCCATGTACAAGTGAGATCATATATTATTTGTCTTTCTGTCTGGCTTAACATAATGTCCTCTGTGTCATCCATGCTGCATGAAGAGACAGATTTCTTTCCTTCTCATCTCTGAATATGTCTATGTATCTACTATCATCTATCTATTTATTTAGACTCTGATGCTGGGAAAGATTGAAGGCAGGAGGAGAAGGGGACAATAGAGAATGAGATAGTTGGATGCCTCACCTACTCGATGGACATGAGTTTGAGCAAGCTCCAGGAATTGATGATGGACAGTGAAGCCTGGCATGCTGCAGTCCGTTGGATTGAAAGGAATCAGACATCACTGAGTGACTGAAATGAACTGATCTATTTATCTGTCTATGTCACATCTTCCTTATCCATTTATTCATGGACAGACCCTTAGGTTGTTTCTATATCTCGGCTATTATGACTAATGCTACCATAAACATGAGAATGCAGGTATCTCTTCAAAATAATTATTTTATTTCATTTAGATATAAATGGATATATATGCAGAATGGAATTGCTGAAATGTCTGGTAATTCTATTTTTTTTTTTTTTTTAGAAACCTCCACAGTTTTCATGGTTGTACCAATGTACATTGCCACCAATAGTTTATAGGAGTCCCTTTTCTCTACATTCTCCATAACATTTGCTGTTATCTTTTCAATAAATGCCTTCCTAACAGGTATAAGATGATAAATAATTGTGGCTTTAATTTGCATTTCCCTGACTGATAGTGGTGCTGAGCAACTTTTCATATGCTTGTTGGTAATTTATATTTCTTCTTTGGAAAATTTCTATTCAGTACATTGCCCATTTTTCATATTATTATTATTGTTGCATTATCTGTGTTTCTTATACATTTGAATATCAACCCTTTAAGGTATGTGGTTTGCACATATTTTCTCTCATCCTGTAAGTTGCCTTTTGGTTTTGCTGATGATTCCCTTTGTTGTACAGAAGATTTTTAGTTTGATATAGATCCAACTACTTATTTTTCCTTCTGTTGCCTCTGCTTTTGGTGTTATATCCAAAAAGTCATTACCAAGACCAATGTCAAAGATTTTTTTCCCCTTTGTTTTCATGTAGGTGTTTTATGGCTTCAGGTCTTACACTTAAGTGTATAATCCATTTTAAGTTGTTTTAAGTTAGTTTTTGTGACTGGCATAAGATAAAGGTCTTGTTTCATGCTTTTGCATGTGGATATCCAGTTTCACTGACACACCTTATTTAAGGGACTATCCTTTTCCCATTGCATATTCTGGACACCCTTGTCAAAGATTAGCTGTGTATATATGGATTTATTTCTGTTCCATTGGTCTATGTGTTTTGTTTTGTTTTGTTTTGCCAGTACCATATTGTTTGGATTACTTTGCACTATAGGTTGAAATCAGGAAGAATGGAAGATTTCTCTGGCTATTTGGAGTCTTTTGTGGTTTCATATAGATTTTACGAATTTTTTCTATTTCTGTGAAAGATGCCATTGGCATTCAATGGGGATTACATTGAATCAGTATATTGCTTAGGGTAGTATAGACATTTTAACTATTAATGTAACTATTGTTAATTTAACAAGTAACAATATTAATTCTTACAATTCATGATCATGCAATCTTATCTTTTCATTTATTTGTGAATTCTTAAGTTTCTTTGATCAGTTTCTCACAGTTTTAAGTGTAAAGACCTTTCGCCTCCTTGGTTCAATTTATTCCTATATATGCTATTGTGTAGTGGCAATTATAAGTGGTTTCCTTAATTTATATTTTATAGTTATTTATTACTGTATAGAAATGCAACTGGTGTTTGTCATTGATTTTGCATCCTGAAAGTTTACTGAATCTGTGTATTTGGTCTAAAAAGTTTTGGTGGGGTCTTTAGGGTTTTTTATAGATAAGATCATGTCATCTGCAAACAACACAGTTTTGCTTCTTTTCCAATTTGAATGCCTTTCATTTCTATTTTGTGCCTAATTGCTCTGGTTAGGACTTCCAGTATTTAACAGATATGGTGAGAATAGGAATCCTTATCTTATTCCTCATCTTTAGATAAATATTTTCAGCTTTTCCCCATTGAATATAATGTTAGTTGTGTGTATAAGTTATATAAGCCTTTCCTTTTGTGATGTACATTCCTTCTATATCAGTTTTTTAATTTATTTATTTTTTAAATGAAGGATAATTGCTGAGATTCATGGGGTCGCAAAGAGTCAGACACGACTGAGCGACTGAACTGAACTGAACTGAATTGCTTTACAGAATTTTGTTGTTCTATCAAAGCTCAACATGAATCAGCCATCGGTATAAGAATTTTTACCATGAACATAGGATCAATTTTGTCATTCTATTGAGAAGATCATATGATTTTTATCCATACCATTCTGTAAACGTGGCATATCAATAAATTCTACATGATTGTGCTGGTATATGACTCTTTTAATGTGCTGTCGAATTCTGTTAGTATTTTGATGAGACTAAATCTATATTCATTAGGGATATGGATCTGTAATTTTCTTTTTTTTTTGTAATTTTCTTTTCTTATATTCTTTTCTGACTTTGGTATCACGGTAATGGTGGCCTTGTAAAATAAGTTTGGAAGTGTTTCTTGCTTTTCAGTTTTTTGGAAGAGTTTGAGAATGATTAACATTATTTCTTTAAATATTTGGTAGAATTTACCAAGAAAACTCTGTCACCCTGGACTTTTCTTTGCTGAGGCTTTTTGATCACTGATTTAACCTCCTTACTGATTTTTGCAGTTTTCATTTCATTTACTGTATTCTTCAGGCTTCCCTGGTGACTCTGTGGTAAAGAACCTGCCTGCCAATGAAAGAGACATGGATTTGATCTCTGGGTTGGGAAGATTCCTTGGAGAAAAAAATGGCAACCCACTCAAGTATCATTGCATTGGAAATCCCATGGACAGAGGAGCCTGGTGGGCTATAGTCCTTGGGGTTGCAAAAGAGTTGGACACATCTTAGTGAGTAAACAACATTGTATTCTTCAGCTCCAGGATTTCTGTGTGGTTGTAGTTAATAATTTTTTCTCTCTGTGTGCAATGTCCAGACAAGTTGAGAAGTTTAACTTCTCAACTTTTCTGTGTGCTATTTCTTCTGATTTAGCTTTATTGTCTTTCTGTGTTGTACTCTTGGAGAAGGCAATGGCACCCCACTCCAGCACTCTTGCCTGGAAAATCCCATGGATGGAGGAGCCTGGTGGGCCACAGTCCATGGGGTCACTAAGAGTCGGACAAGACTCAGCGACTTCACTTTCACTTTTCACTTTCATGCACTGGAGAAGGCAATGGCAACCCACTCCAGTGTTCTTGCCTGGAGAATCCCAGGGATGGGGAGCCTCGTGGGCTGCCGCCTATGGGGTCACACAGAGTCGGACACGACTGAAGCGACTTAGCAGCAGCAGCAGCAGTGTTGTACTCTATAGGCTTCCCCTGTGGTTCAGTGATAAAGGACCCTTTGTGTGTTTTCTTGTAATTTGTTATATTTCCTTAAAGCAATTATTTTTAATTCTTAATCAGACAATATGTATTTTTATTTCTTTTTGGTCAGTTGCTGGAAAATTGTGTTCTATAGTGATTTGTTTTCTTGATTTTGTGTGTACGTGTTCCTTTACATCTTCTTCTGTTGCTGTCTTTGCACTTAAGGAAGCAATAACTTTCTCCAGTCTTTACTGAGTGGCTTCTAAAGAGAGATATTATCACCTGTCAGCCCTGCTAGAGATTCTGAGGCTTCCTCAGACATTTTGTATGAATTTACTATCCCATACTGCTTGTTCTTTCCTGGGGAAGGATGATAGTTCTTAAAATTGTATGCCTTCTATTAATCTTACAAAGCTGGGCTTAGTACTGACAGCCCCTCATTTGCTTTCTCTGCTGCTGCTGCTGCTAAGTCGCTTCAGTCGTGTCCGACTCTGTACGACCGCATAGATGACAGCCCACCAGGCTTCCCCGTCCCTGGGATTTTCCAGGCAAGAACACTGGAGTGGGTTGCCATTTCCTTCTCCAATGCATGAAAGTGAAAAGTGAAAGTGAAGTCACTCAGTCATGTCCAACTCTAGCGACCCCACGGACTGCAGCCTACCAGGCTCCTCTGTCCATGGGATTTTCCAGGCAAAAGTACTGGAGTGGGGTGCCATTGCTTTCTCTGAGGTAATGGTAAATGTTCAAGTTTGTGTGGTTTCTCTCAGTCTTTGTGGTTCAGTCAGCTTTCTGCACATGCTAACTAGCTGTATTCAAAAGTTTTCACTTTCTGCTCATGGGGCACACTCAAGAGTTATGAGTGTGTAGGCGGGGTACATGGAACATTAGGGATGCCTATGGGGTCATCAGGGGGATGCATAGAAGGAATTTTCAGGATTCTCTGGACGGGCTTCTAGATGGAATCCATGAAGCAGTTGATGGGATCCACATCTTTTTGATGAACTCTGAGCCCTGGCTGCTGTGTTCCTAATCTCTCTCTGCCCCACAGTTGTGCAGACAGTCTCAGTACTCTTGATGGTATGGCAAAGAAGTGGGCCTCTTAGGTAGCATCCCAGACAGCTGGGGAAGAAGGCTCACTTTCCCTTGTGAGAGACATCACAGGCTAAGAAAGGCTCTTGGTATTAAGCTGTGCTATGTTGGGAGTGGGTAATATAGGCAAAAAATTAAAACTGTTTCTCTTATCCTCCTCAATACATCCACTCAGATTTTTTTGTTCCAGTAGTGCACTAGACTTCCAAACTTCCACAAAGTTATTCTTTCTTGTTCATGGGCGATAGACAAGTTGATGTTCTTTGAGGGGAAAATAAGAGAAAGCTTCTACCACCTTGCTGACATCAATTTGCGCTATTTTAAAATCTTGTTTATGGTTAGTTTTTTCTCTATTGTGCTTAAGAATTAGTTGTTTGCCGGCCATGAGATCACTAGGTAATGTTCTATATGATATTATACCATAATATAGATATTTTATATAACATTTATATATATGTGAATTTTTAGAATCTCTAATCTGTCCTGTTTCACTGATGTATTTATTAATCTTTATACTGTCTTAACTATGATAAACTTCATATTAAATTTTAATATATGACAACAGAATTATAGTTCTTAGGGCAATTAAATTTATAATAGTTGTATTTTTTATTTTGAATTTTAATATTAATATTGGAATCAGAATTTTCATCTAGTAAGATGAAACACTGCTAACCTTTTACACAGCATTACATTGAAATTCCCAGGTTGTTCTAGTGGTAAAGAACCCATCTGCCAGTGCAGGAGTTGTAAGAGATGTGGGTTCGATCTCTGGGTTGGGAATATACCCTGGGGGAGTGGACAAGCCACTCCAGTATTCTTGCCTGGGGAATCCCATGGACAGAGGAGCCTGGTGGATTACAGCTCATGGGGTCACAAAGAGTCAGACAAGACTGAAGCAACATCAGGCAGGCACATTGAAACTATTGAATGATTTAGAAGGAATTTATAGCTTTACAATATTTAAATTCCTAATTCATGAACATTTACACCTACCTTAATTGTTTCCCATAATATTTATATAAAGACTTTCATTTGTTTCTTCTTTAACTCTTATCTGTTGTAGTAGGCAGTGTAGTGAAAATGAAGTGAAGTCGCTCAGTCGTGTCCAACTCTTTGCGACCCCATGGACTGTAGCCTATCAGGTTCCTCCATCCATGGGGTTTTCCAGGCAAGAGTGCTGGAGTGGATTGCCATTTCCTTCTCCAGGGGATCCTCCCGACCCAGGAATCAAACATGGGTCTCCTGCATTGCAGGCAGATGCTTTACCATCTGAGCCACCATGGAAGCCCAGTAGGCAGTGTAATAACCAAGCAAAAAGACCATAATCTAATCTCTGGAAACCTGTTAATATATTATGTTACATAGCACAAAGGGGCTTCCCTGGTGGCTCAGAGGTTAAAGTGTCTGCCTGCATTGTGGGAGACCTGGGTTCGATCCCTGGGTCAGGAAGATCCCCTGGAGAAGAAAATGGCAACACACTCCAGTATTCTTGCTTGGAGAATCCCATGGATGGAGGAGCCTTGTGGGCTACAGTCCACAGGGTCGCAAAGAGTCGGACATGACTGAGCGACTTAACTTTTCACTTTCACTTTCACATAGCACAAAGGAACTTTCTAAGTATGATCACATTAAACATTTTGAGATGGAGATTATCCTGAATTCTCTGGGTGGACCCAATGTAGTTTTAAGGATCTGTAAGAGGAAGATAGCAGGGTCTGAGTCATGGAAAAGGCTTCCCTTGTGGCTCAGACAGTAAAGAATCTGCTTGCAATGCAGGAGACCTGGGTTCTATCTCTGGGCTAGGAAGGTGCCCTGGAGAAGGGAATGGTAACCCACTCCAGAATTCTTGCCTAGAGAATTTCATGGACAGAGGAGCCTGTGGGCTATAGTCCATGGGGTCCCAAAGAGTTGGACATGACTGAGTGACTAGAGTCAGGGAAAGAGACATGACAAAGCAAGCAGAGACTGGAACAATGCAGAGACACATGTATATAATGAATATGTGTTCTACTAAGTTTGTGGAAATTTAGTATAGCAGCAATAGAAAACCAATATGGTCGTAATATTTACTATAAATATATTAAACATCTTCCATTAGTGAATTTCAGAGTATTGATAGTTTTGATGCAGTTATAAATGATATTCACTTATTTTTAAACATCCTTTGATATAAAATGGAAACATAATTATTTTAGTATAGTATTTACCTTGTTTCAAGTGACCTTATTAAATTTATTTATAAATTTGGATATATTATTTGCAGTTTTGAGGGGAGGTTTTATTTATACATTATGTTATTTACAGTTATCAGCATTTTATTTCTTCCTTCCCTATACTTCCTTATTCTTTGTCTTATGGCATAATTTAGGATCTGAATTGGGATAGGGTGGTAGTAGGAAACAATATATAGGTATATACATTGGATATTGAAATATATAATACAAATAGCTGTTATAGATATTATGGATTAGAGTGTAATTCCATAATTTCATAATTAATTAGAGTGTAATTTCTGAGTGTAATTAATGCCTTAGAGAAATACAAAGAAAAACTAAAGGTGTTTAGTCATCAATTAATAACTAAGTATAAAAGTTAGTGGGCCTTTTTGAAAACATAAAAAAGACTCTTATCTCCAATGATCAGATGGCAAAAAATCTGGAGTACAGACCAGGTACAAAACTATGAGTAGAATACTTTTAAGCAAATGAGGTAGAAAAATAAGCAAATATAATATATCCTAACCATACATTATTCTTGCCTGGTAAATCCCATGGATGGAGGAGCCTGGTAGGCTGCAGTCCGTGGGGTCTCGAAGAGTCCGACACCACTGTCGGACACGACTGAGCTACTTCACTTTCACTTTTCACTTGCATACATTGGAGAAGGAAATGGCAACCTGCTCCAGTGTTCTTGCTTGGAGAATCCCAGGGATGGGGGAGCCTGGTGGGCTGCTGTCTATGGGGTCACACAGAGTCGGACACGACTGAAGTGACTTAGCAGCAGCAGCAACCATACATTGCTTTGGGCTTCCCTGGTGGCCCAGCAGTAAAAAAAAAAAAAAAAAATTCCTGCATTTCAGGAGATGCAGGGTTCAATCTCTGGGCTGGAAAGTTCCTCTGGAGAAGGAAATGGCAACCTACTTCAGTATTCTTGCCTGGGAAATCTCATGGCCAGAGGAGCATGGTGGGCTACTTAGTGACTAAACGACCATACCTTGCATTTGGTTAAGAGAAGAATTTCGTAATAGAATTCAAAACCATAAATCATGAAACAAAAGAAAAATTCTTTTTTAGTAATAAGGATAGATAAGAATATATTAATTGGCCAGTTTTCTTTTTCCTGAGACCTTTTAAAGCTCTAGCGAAGATACAGCATATGGCATAATAGCTTCAGTTGCTGTTAGTACTTGTCCATTGTCATTTAACATAACCCATTAGATCTATAGGAGGAGACATAATTTTATATATGTATATATATATATGTATATATATATATATGTATGTATATGTATATGCTGAGTCAGTCATGTCTGACTCTGCAGCCCCATGGACTGTAGCTCCTCTGTCCATGCCAGGTTCCTCTGTCCATGGGGATTCCTCAGGCAAGAATACTGGAGTGGATTGCCATGCCCTCCTCTGGGGGATCTTGCCAACCCGGGAATTGAACCCAGGTCTCCCGAATTGCAAACTGATTCTCTACCATCTGAGCCAACAGGGAAACCCATATATATATACATATACAGGGACCTTCATCCTTATGTTCTTTATATCTACCAGGTTGCTATTAATTTCTGCTACTACTCTATGGAAGCAATGTGTATGCGTGTGTATGTGTCAGTGCTGGAGGGAGTTATGTATTTGTATTTTTATTTACTAACATATCCGGATGTGGCAGATGTGTAAATTTAGAGAAATCACATACTAATTATATATAAACAAGGAACCTTAATTGAGCAATAAATTTTCATTAAGACACATAAAATAGCAATAAAAAAAGAAACATTAGCCAAGTGATACATGTTATAAATTGTATTGCCAGAAGCATAAAGAAAAAAATTTAGACTTCCCTTTTATTTTCAAAGAAAATGATCATTAGAGTAGGAAAGTATAAAAAAATGATATAAAAAAGTAAAATACAGTTTTGGTAAGATTGTGGTAAAACAAGTGTTTCAGATCAGTATCTGAGCACTAGCTTTCTCCTTGCTCCTTCAGGCTATTAACATATGTTTATTAAATGCCTACCAATTCTATAGTATTTTACATTTATTCCCCTTACACTTGTTTATAACCCTTTGAAGTTTAATTCCTAGGATTTTAAAACTTGAGATAGAAAATTGTAATAAGATAAATAAGCAGCAGAACCAAGGAGCCAACCTAGGGTTCAGACCCCTAATTTCCTAGTTCTTGACTCTCTACCAACCATCACTGAAAACTGATGAATCACCTTGAGGATAACATAGTGCTTCTTAATATATGATGGACTATTTTAACACATCAGATAAAATCAGATCAGTCGCTCAGTCGTGTCCGACTCTTTGTGACTCCATGAATTGCAGCACGCCAGGCCTCCCTGTCCATCACCAACTCCCGGAGTTCACTCAGACTCACATCCATCGAGTCAGTGATGTCATCCAGCCATCTCATCCTCTGTCATCCCCTTCTCTTCTTGCCCCCAATCCCTCCCAGCATCAGAGTCTTTTCCAATGAGTCAACTCTGCGCATGAGGTGGCCAAAGTACTGGAGTTTCAGCTTTAGCATCATTCCTTCCAAAGAAATCCCAGGGCTGATCTCCTTCAGAATGGACTGGTTGGATCTCCTTGCAGTCCAAGGGACTCTCAAGAGTCTTCACCAACACCACAGTTCAAAAGCATCAATTCTTCGGCACTCAGCCTTCCTCACAGTCCAACTCTCACATCCATACATGACCACGGGAAAAACCATAGCCTTGACTAGACAAACCTTTGTTGGCAAAGTAATGTCTCTGCTTTTGAATATGCTATCTAGGTTGGTCATAACTTTCCTTCCAAGGAGTAAGCGTCTTTTAATTTCATGACTACAATCACCATCTGTAGTGATTTTGGAGCCCAGAAAAATAAAGTCTGACACTGTTTCCACTGTTTCCCCATCTATTTCCCATGAAGTGGTGGGACCAGATGCCATGATCTTCGTTTTCTGAATGTTGAGCTTTAAGCCAACTTTTTCACTCTCCACTTTCACTTTCATCAAGAGGCTTTTGAGTTCCTCTTCACTTTCTGCCATAAGGGTGGTGTCATCTGCATATCTGAGGTTATTGATATTTCTCCCGGCAATCTTGATTCCAGCTTGTGTTTCTTCCAGTCCAGCGTTTCTCATGATGTACTCTGCATATAAGTTAAATAAACAGGATGACAATATACAGCCTTGACGAACTCCTTTTCCTATTTGGAACCTGTCTGTTGTTCCATGTCCAGTTGTAACTGTTGCTTCTTGACCTGCATACAAATATCTCAAGAGGCAGATCAGGTGGTCTGGTATTCCCATCTCTTTCAGAATTTTCCATACACACAGAATTTTAACACATACTCTACCACTTATCCATAATATTTATCTCTTTAGAAGCTCTAAAAGATTAGAAATACTCAAAGACATTTTTTTTTTGTCATATGGAGTTAAGTGTGTCAGACAAAGAGAAATATCATATGATATTGCTTATATGCAGAATCTAAAAAATTCTACAAATGGACTTACTTACAAAAATGGAAATGAACTCATAGACTTAGAGAATGAATTTATGGTTACTTGGTGAAGAGTTGACTCATGGGAAAAGACTCTGATGCTGGGAGGGATTGGGGGCAGGAGGAGAAGGGGATGACAGAGGATGAGATGGCTGGATGGCACCACTGACTCGATGGACGTGGGTCTGAGTGAACTCCGGGTGTTGGTGATAAACAGGGAGGCCTGATGTGCTGCGATTCAGGGGGTCGCAAAGCGTTGGACACGACTGAGCAACTGAACTGAACTGAACTGGGGAAGAATGGTGGGGAAGGATAATTAGAGATTTTGGGATTGACATGTACATGCTGCTGTGTTTAAAATTGATAACCAACAAGGACCTACTGTATAGCAAAGGGAACTCTGCTCAATATTCTGTAACAACTTAATTGGGAAAGCAATTTGAAAAAGAATTGATACATTAAATATATAGCTGAATCACTTATACATCTGAAACTAACACAACATTGTTAATCAACTGTACTTCATTATAAAATTAAAAATGTTTTTTTAAAAGGCATGATTTTGTTAAAAGTAAATGAGGTGATTCTAAATGTCAGAACCATGAGCAAGTGAATTGTAGGCTAATGTCAAGAAAATTTTGATAAAAATTTCAAACCAATGATTTATAAACATTTAGAAAAACAATTAATCACCCATGAAAACCAATGAGAATATTCAAAAATCCTCATTTAATTAAAGTTATTTTTTGATAGGAGTAGAGGAAAAGGGTTTATTCCTCCATTCTGTCATTCAGACTTTTATTCAGCAATTAGTTTTTGAGTTCAAGGCATTCTCCAAAGGACAGGGTATAGGCTGGTGAATAAAGGACAAAAGGACCAACTGTCTTGGTGAGAAATGAAAGTATAAAAATATAATTGCTTAATATAAGTTTACATCTATGTCTATAAATATATATATATATATATATATATATATATATACACATACATATACACATACAGAGAAGGCAACGGCACCCCACTCTAGTATTCTTGCCTGGAAAATCCCATGGACAGAGGAGCCTGGTGGGCTACAGTCCATGGGGTCGCTAAGAGTCGGACAGGACTGAGCGACTTCACTTCCACTTTTCACTTTCATGGATTGGAGATGGAAATGGCAACCCACTCCAGTGTTCTTGCCTGGAAAATCCCAGAGGCGGGGGAGCCTCTTGAGCTGCCATCAATGGGGTCACACAGAGTCGGACACGACTGAAGTGACTTAGCAGCAGCAGCAGCATATACACATATGCCTTTATCTATCATCTATCTGTATATATATTATTGATTATCTCTCTATTTGTACATATATATGTTATACAAAACCTGGCAGGCTACAGTCCGTGGGGTCACAAACAGTCAGACATGATTGAGCAACTAACACACACACACACACACACACACACACACATATAATATGCCATGTCAAGTAATGGCAAATACTATGAAAAAAATCATAAAACAGTATAGGGAGATGAAAAAGTGATGTTAATAGAAGGGGCATGTTATTTGAAACAGGATAATTAAGGAAGGCATCTACTAGGATATTGGAGAAGGAAATGGCAACCCACTCCAACATTCTTGCCTGGGAAGTCCCAGGGACAGAGAAGCCTGGTGGGCCACAGTCCAGGCGGTTGCAAAGAGTTGGACACAACTGAGTGACTGAACACACTACTAAGATATATTTGAGTAGAGCTTGTACACTGAGAAGAAAGCCATGCTCCTATGTAAAGGAAGGACATTTCATGCAAGAAAATCAGCAGTTACAAAATTTCTTTAAAAAGGTAATGTTTTACAAGACTGGTTGGAGGTAACTAGAGGTCAGATCATGTGGGGACTTATAGTAATGACATTGATGCATTACGATCAGAGCTGTAACTTAACCATAATTGAAAGATTGTTTTGGATCTGGAGCAGCAAACAGTCAGAAGGACAGAGAAGCACAGACCAGATATGAAATGCTAAAATATTTTAGCATTTTAAAAGAGTAAAATAATTTTAGCGTAGTTATTAATATTTTTTCATACTTTGATAAATTGACAGATAATTTTGAACTTCCTGATAATATGGTTAGCTACATTTAATAACTTCTCAGTGAGAATCCCAAAAGAATGTTGATTAGTGACTCAATATTGACTGGACTGAACTAAGGCACAAGACCTGGTTCTTCATCTTACCCTGTTGAGCATTTTTATCTATAATTTAGCTGAGTACATGGAAAACATGCCAATGGAATTCACATATCACCTGAAGCTGGTGGAGAGCCAATGAAGTACGTAGACAGGCTATAAAATTACCACAAAAGACTGGGATATAGTCACATTTTCCAGAGAAACTACTCTGCTTCAGAGAGACAAATATAGGATAAAAATTCCAGACAAAGCCAAGATCATCAACCCTACAAACCTCCAAGTCCCATGGAAAGTTTAAGCAACATAATAGAGATAAGTCTATAGCCACAATAGCAGAGAAAAACTAGAAAGAATGTTATCAATATGTCAAAAAATTTCAGAAATTTCTGTCAGCAAAGAAGAACACTTCAGTTTCAGATTCTACAGAGAAACCAGAGGTCAAATCAATAACAAAAAATACATTGTTGATGCAGTAGGAGTATTTCAAGGGATATATAAACCAAACAACAGAATAGTATTGAACTCTATGACATTCACTGGAGTTATTAACTGGGAAGTTGTAGTATAAGTTGTTGGCTAGTCACTGTTAGCACTGAAGAACGAGTGAGAGGCTTTTGGGAAGTTATAAAGTCTATATAATCCTGCGCCATCCATATACTCATCAGAATTATATACATACAACCAACACTGGTGAACAAGAATTAGACATTAAGAACAAAGAAATACAATCAGAAAAAAAGAGCTAATTCCGTGAGGGAAAGTCAACAAGCTATAAAAATTAACATTAAATAAATCTAATAGTATACCATTTAGAAGTTTTTAGAAAAAACTTTTATGTAAATAATTGTTGTTGTTTGTTGTTTAGTCATGCGTGCTCAATTGCTCAGTCATAAGGCTCCTCTGTCCATGGAATTTCCAAGGCAAGAATACTGGAGTGGGTTACCATTTCCTTCTCCTCCTCTTCCCTACCCAGGAATTAATTGAACCCAATCTCCTGCCTCTCCTGTGTCTCCCGCATTGGCAAGCAGATTCTTTACCACTGCACCACCCATTCTAATCTTGGCTTTCCTTATCTGGAGGAGGAAATGGCAACCCACTCCAGTATTCTTGCTTGGGAAATTCCATGGACAGAGGATCCTGGCAGGCTAGTCCACGGGGTCACAAAGATTCAGACATGACTGAGCAGGTCCAAATGTTGTTTAGTTGCTAAGCAGTGTCCAACTCTTTCGTGACCCTATCGACTGTAGCCTGCCATGCTCCTCTGTTCATGGGATTTCCCAGGCAGGAATAATGGAGTGGGTTGCCATTTCCTTCTCCAGAGGATCTTCTTGACCCAGGGATCAAACCAGTGTCTCCTGAATTGGCAGGCAGATTATGACTGAGCCACCTGGGAAGCACTAACAAATATTCAATGACCCTGACTGGCGTCTAGTCAGAAAAGGAATTCATACGGTATTGGAACATCATGGTGCCTTCAAATATCCTCAAATTCATTAAATTATAAAGCAATGCATGTTCTTCTATCTAGGAAATAATCTTTGAGCATTTATCGAGGAAACTATCATATCTAGGCCACAAATAAATCCCTAAAAATAATGAAAGAATTTAGAAAACTATAGCATAAAACATAATTTATAGGGGACTTTGTGTTCAATCTCTAAATGGGGCAAATTAATTTTTAAAATTAAATTGAGGTAAAGAAAGTAAACTATATATAATGATAATTCACCTGACAAAACCAAGTTATAGGAATAGGGATAAAAGGTGGGAAGAAATATAAATATCCTAAATCTCTCACTTTTCATAACTGAGAGGCAAAAGGTACACTCAATAATATAAATATGTTGGAAATTATTCTAATTATTTTCCCATAATTTATTATCAGTTAAATATCATCATCTGTAAATTAATATTTTACATGAATATAGTGATTGTTTTCAGTATAGCAAAATGTCTTCACATAAAAACATCTGGAATATGAGAGCTTATGAAAGGATGCATCCACTAAAATTACATCTGCATAAGAAGATATCTCAACAACAATTGAGAAACTACCTATATGAATGTGTTTTAGTTACCCACAAAGGTTTATTTCTCATTCAAATGTCTGGAGATTTGTCATTCAAGTTGGGGTTATTGTTCCTTCAAGTTAATAACTAGTTGCCTTCCCTATTTCCAGTGAAATCTTCCTAGAATAATGTCCTTATACTTACACTCAGGATGTTTACATAAGCTCCATATATTTATAACCAAATTTCAAGCACATTTTAAAGAAATCAATGAAAGGAGGAAGTTAGAGGAAGGCAGAGAGGGACACATCTCTTTTTAAAGATACTTCTGAATTTAGCACAGACTGCATCCTTCTGTATTCAATTTACTAGCACTTGGTCCATTATCTGTACTCAGCTGCATTGGAGGGAAGAATGTAGTCTTTCTTCTGGACCACCACAATAAAATGATATGAAAAATGTTATGACAAAAATAAACTTTTAGCCCCCAAAATTGAGTGGACATGAAACTTTTACTAATATATTCAGCATCTGACACATAGTAGAACGATGACAATAATTTTTGTGATCCTAGAGAGATAAACTGATATCCATGTTTATAAACTTTTGAAAGGGAGGTGGAAGAATAAACCATAGAGAACATAAACCCTTGCACATTTGTCTGAAAATAGAATTGGGTATTCTCTATGTTCTGTGAAAACACAGAACATTAGTGATTTTCAAGCAGAGTTAGCAGTGTGAAGTGCTAGTGCTAAGTTGTTTCAGCGACCCTGTGGACTGCAGCCTGCCAGGCTCTTTTGTCCATGGGATTATCCAGGCAAGAATACTAGAGTGTGTTGCCATGCTCTTCTCCAGGGGATCTTCCCAACCCAGGGATCGAACACACGTTTCTTTCATCTTCTGCATGGGCAGGTGGGTCCTTTACCACGAGCACCCCCTGGGAAGCAGTGTGGTGTAGCGAATTGACTAATCTTTACAATCCATTTCAGATTTGTCCCATATTGATAAAATAGAAAAATGTTTTATTAATAAAACTTCAAATAGCAAAATTATAGATTGAACATGTAAGAGTTATAAAAATCTGTTATTTTTGTTGTTATCCTTTGCTTTTGTAAGAGACAAAAATATAGCAGTTTCTTTCTTGTGCTGGTTAAACTCTTCCATTTTAATAAACAAACATTTTTAAGATAAATGTGTGTCTAGAATTGAACATGGGAATATCACAGGAAGATAAAAAAGGAATAACCAAATTTAAAGAGGGAAACACATGAAGTAATTTTCTGTAAGTTCAAATCTCATGAGTAATGGATTTTAAATCCTAGTATCTCACAGATCAGTTAACAATAAAATTTTTTAGGCTCATATTTATTTTCTTAGGATTCTTTTACAGGTCTTCTCTACTAATAAGAATGTTCCAAATTCATTTATTAACATACTACCTTTATCTATTCAGACTTATATTTTATTCTGATTTAGACAGCTCACATAATTTTTATTATAAATCACTGAGGTAACAGTACTAATGATTAGAAGCATGTTACTCTTTACTCTTTTTTTCCATGGTATAAGCTCTTCATCATGATTTTGATTCCTTCAAGTAAAAGTAGAACTTATCTCCTTAACTCCAAACCAGGCAAGAAAATTTCAGTAACTGGAGAGGTCCAAGGAGAAACTCTTAACACTCAATGTGTCAACAGAAATTTAGAGGCTATGGATCTATTCTTTACTAATGAACTAAGATATTTAGAAAAAAAAAAAAAAAACAGATTGTAATAGAAAAATGTGCTTGATTTTGAATACTTTTTGAAATCCTCATCCCAATATTCTGCTTAAAAGCTATTGTCCAGATGTTATACATGTAGTGTTTTGCATGAGCAAGTATTTGCATGGCCTTAGAATGGCAGAAAGAGAACTTGGTTGGCATTGTTGAGGCTGTAATTTATCCCTGATACAGTGCTGCTGCTGCTGCTAAGTTGCTTCAGTCGTGTCCACCTCTTTGCGATGCCATAGACAGCAGCCCACAAGGCTCTGCCGTCCCTGGGATTCTCCAGGCAAGAACATTGGGGTGGTTTGCCATTGCCTTCTCCGTGACACAGTATATACCTAATCTCTGAAATTGCATTTCTACTTAAATTTAAAGTTCATTTAAATATTCTATTTTGTTGTAACACTTTGCAGATTGTGGGCTTCCCTGGTGGCTCAACTGGTAAAGAATCCACCTGCAATGTGGGAGACCTGGATTTTATCCCTGGGTTGGGAAGATCCCCTGGAGAAGGGAAAGGCTACCCATTCCAGTTTTCTGGCCTAGAGAATTCCATGGACTATATAGTCCATGGGGTCTCATAGAGTCAGACATGACTGAGCAACTTTCACTTTCTTCACTTTTGTAAATTGTCCCTTTTAATTTTATATTGCCTTCATGATTAAACTTTATTGTTTTCCCCTTTAATTTCATGTTGCACTACATTGTAAAAACAATACAGGATAATGTGTGGACATTAAGTAAATTAATTTTGGTGTGAACAATTCCATGTATCATTTAAAGTAATCATGTAATTCTTAGATTTTTGAGGAAGTGAGACTAATTCATTGAGTTAGTGACTGTCAGTTTTTTCCTTTGTCTGTGGCCATACCATCCATACACTGGATCTCATCTGATCTCAGAAGCTAAGCAGGGTTAGGCCTAGTTAGTACTTGGATTCATTGAGTTACTGACTTTTGATTATTTCCTTTAAATACTATTTTTAATAGTATATATCTCTATCTTGGGCTTCCCTGACTGTTGATTATTTCCTTTAAACACTATTTTTAATAGTATTTATCTCTATCTTGGCTTCCCTGGTGACTCAGCTGGTAAAGAATCTGCCTGCAATGCAAGAGGCCTGGGTTCAATCCCTGGGTTAGGAAGATGCCCTGGAGAAGGGAAAGGCTACCCACTCCAGTATTCTGGCCTGGAAAATTCCATGTACTGTATTGTCCATGAGGTCACAAAGAGTCAGACACAACTGAGCAACTTTCACTCACTCAGTCATCTTTATCTTAGATTTTTGAGGAAGTGAGACTAATTCATTCAGTTAATGACTGTCAATTATTTCCTTTAATGCTATTTTTAATAATATTTATCTTTATCTTTAAACATCATCATTTTTATTAAATATTAACATGAAACTAGCAGAGACTGCTAATTATTTTCAATACCTATTCACTCCTAAAGAAAGTTAAATATTTAACTGGTCATATAGTCACCTCTACTAAAGACCACATTGCCATCCTCCTTTGCATTTTGGAGGAGTTTTGAGATTACAGTCAACTGCTGCTAAGTCGCTTCAGTCGTGTCTGACTCTGTGTGACCCCATGGACAACAGCCCAACAGGCTCCCCTGTCCCTGGGATTCTCCAGGCAAGAACACTGGAGTGGGTTGCCAACAGTCAACTAGTGGGACGTAAATGGGATTTGTATGTGGCAGCTATGGAGAATCTTCCTAAAGAGATACCAAATAACACCTCAATCCTGTTATTTTTGATGCTTTCTTCCATCTTATTACCTTAAGCACAGATGTTACTCTGGAACATGAGAATAAGTTCCAGACTCTGGACAAGGCTGAATAATAAACTGAATTTCTGGAGATAATTTTTGCCATTATGCCAGTGTAAATTTTGATGATTTTTCAACTGCTTGTGAACAATCTGTATCTCGGCTTCCCTAGTAGCTCAGAGGGTAAAGAATCTGCCTGTAATATGGGAGACCCAGATTCCATCCCTGGATCAGGAAGATCCCATGGAAAAGGGAAAGGCTATCCACTCCAACATTCTTAATTAGAGACTTCCATGGATGTAGGAGCTTTGTGGTTACAGTCCACGGAGTTGCAAAGAGTTGGACCCAACTGAATGACTAACACTTTCACTTTCAGGTCTATATCTAAATTACATATATCGTATTCCTTTAGATAAAGTTTATTTCTAGACTTGAACTATTCTTTCTTACTGTAGATGTACTAGCAAGAGCGAAGCCTTATTTTATATATGGTCAATTTATTATTAGCCAAGTCAGTAAGAAAATTGATATTATTCAGGAATGATGAGATTAACTTTACTAGGAACCAAAGTGTCAATATTCAAGTATGAAGAATCTACTTTCATTTCAGAAATTGGTACTGCAATCCTTTGTCTCTTCTTCCAAGGTACTTTCCACAGTGGTCTTATTCAACATGATGTACTAATGTAATAATATTGATATGCTAATGAGACTCAGAGTTATGGATTCAGTACCTTCCTCCCCTGAACTTCAAACATGTATATCTATACTTTTCTACTTCATGTATCCACTTAGGTTTCCAATAATTATTGCAAATGCTGCATAGAAAAAAGAATACTTGATTTCTATACCTAAATTCAATCTTCTGCTTAAGAATTTTGTTTTTCTTCTTTTCCTCACCCTTTTATTTCCAAAGTATTAGCAAATTTCAATGACTTTATTTAAAGTACACATCAAAATTTCACTCTCTCCACTACTTCCCTGTATATAAACCCAATCATTAGATCCCCAGGATTAACAGAGTAGTATTTTATCTTGACTCCCTTCAAAATTCACAGCTTTTCAATTTATTCTCCATATATCAGTTTCTTCATTTCCTATACATCAACCAGAATGATCTTTCCATAGATACTCAGATCCTGAAGATACCCTGTTTAAACCTTCCATGGATTCCCATTACTCTAAGAATAAAATCCAAACTTCATATGCTATTCTAAAAAGTTTGACGTTAACTGAGTCCCTATTGGTTGATTTTTTCCTGAAATCTGACATCCTCACTGAAGTCCAATCACACTGGCCTATTTTCTGGTTCTGCAGGTACCAAATTTTATTCTTCGAGGGCTTTATAAGACCTGTTTCCTCTTTCTGGTCTATTTGTATCCCAGCTTTTGTCATGTCTGGCTATTTCTTGTCATTTAAGTGTGATACTGAATATCACTAGGGTAACACTTTTCTTGGAAATTTACCTGAATGTACCTATCTATTTTTAAAAAATATTTATTAACCTATTTTCTTTTTATCATGCAATTTATCACTACTGATCAATCTCATTATATTTTTGCTTGTTTGTTTCTCTCCTTTTTTCAGAGTGTAAGATTTATGAACTAGTAATCTTGTCTTCTTCTTTATCTGAATTCTCCCGAACAGTACTTGACATGCAGTGAGTCAATGAACATTTAAAGTAAATTAAGGAATATATTACTTGGAAACTTATTGCCCTGAAGTCTAGAGTGTTGACTGAGGGTATTGCCTTTATTCCACATTGCTAATTTTTGCCTTTAGATTAGTTATAAGTAATGAAATAGATTTTTTAGATTTCATGTTGCTCTTGATTGATGCAAATAAATACAGAAAATATTCTTATCTGCAGACATTGTCATTGGTTGATGAACTAGCCAATGACAGGTGTTTGGTTCAGTTCAGTCACTCAGTCATGTCTGACTCTTTGCATCCCCATGGACTGCCACATGCCAGGCCTTTCTGTCCATCACCAACTCCCGGAGTTTACTCAAACTCATGTCTATTAAGTCAGTGATGCCATCCAACCATCTCATCCTCTGTCATCCTCTTCTCTTCCAACCTTCAATCTTTCCCAGCATCAGGGTCTTTTCCAATGAGTCAGTTCTTCACATCAGGTGGCCAAAGCATTGGAGTTTCAGCTTCAGCACCAGTTCTTCCAATGAATATTCAGGACTGATTTCCTTTAGGATGGACTGGTTGAATCTCCTAGCTGTCCAAGGGACTCTCAAGACAGGCATACACCCTCTTAATTGTTTAAAAGCAGAACTTCTTTTGCTTTGAGCTGCTGGGGGTGAGGATTCAAATAAAAATAGCAGGTTTTGGTGGCTGCACTCCCATTTACTAAGCCTGTCTTTTGCCCACTCATTTCTGATGTACTCCAGACCCAATGATTAGCTTTGTTCTTAACTTCATAAAATAACTGGCATCTATGAGTAAACAGCTCCTTTTGTAGATATGAGTATGTTCCAGGACTCAAAGCCTGGTCTTCAGTTCTCCACTATACTTTTTGGAGGTTAATTTATTCCAGGATACCTACCATCAATCAGAATTTTAAACTATCTTTAATGATGTTCCTCTAGTTGGTTAAAATTGATATCAGCATACTAAAAGCATAATAACAATTTGTTAATTTTTATTGAATGTAGAGTAAGAATTAAATAATGTACTCAAACATTATTTTCCCTACACTCTATTCTTTGAAGTGATTATTATTTTTATTTTGTAAATGAGAAAACTGAGACTCTAAGATTTAGGAAACTCAAACTCAAATGCACATTATTTGATTTCAAATATCTCACATATATCTACCATGTTATGAAGGAACAATATTTTTATCAGGAAAATAATTTACTGAGATTTCTTTGGGTTCCATGAGATCAAAAAATAATACCACTCCTCTTCAATTTAGGCCATCAAAATTAACATGTTTCTCATAGGTTATCCTTGTGAAAAAGTGAAAGTGAAAGTCACTCAATCATGTCTGACTCTTTGCGACTTCATAATATACTACATCAAACCATGATAAAATTTAATTATAGACTTTATCTATTTCAGTTGAAAATAAAGATACATTTCAGTCAAATTTTATATAGTCACTATTTGGTCTGTTTTGGAGCTGACCCACTGTACTTTTAAGTGCTGAACAGCAGTATGTAATTGGTAAAGCTTATCTGGTACTTAGAACATAGCAAAATACAAGAAGTTTCAGAAAGCAGGAGTAGCCTCTTCTTTTATAATCTAGTTTCTTGAAAAAGAAGCAAGTCAATTTAGCTTACTGAGAGTTTTATCTCTTTAGATCTCAAACTTCATTTTTTCCCAGCAATAGAGCTTATAAAGAAATAGATTAAATTAATGTTACAGTGTTTCACTTAAATGGATGATTATTAACAAAATCATTCAAATTAGTCATCACCAGTTTGAAAGCCAATAAAAGTAGAGCTACATAGGTCAAGTTCCTACTTTCCACTTGTTTTATCCTCTGTAACACTTGGATGGTTCTAATGTGTGTGCACACACAAGTACCACACACACAATTAAAGGGTAAACCTAAAAACTGAGCAAGAGAATTGTTTCATTTAAAAATAAATATTTAAGCATCTTAAAAAGGTGAAGAAATATGAAACTGTGGGAAACAAAATATAGGCATGAAGGCTAACTTTGTAATTATATATATTATGTTTTTATAAGAGAAGACTCTTGAGAGTACCTTGTGGGACTGCAAGGAGATCAAGCCAGTCAATCCTAAAGGAGATCAACCATAAATATTCATTTTAAGGACTGAGGCTGAAGCTCCAAAACTTTGGCCACCTGATGCAAAGGAGGTGGCAGAGGATAAGATGATTAGATAGCATCACTGGCTCAATGGACATGAATTTAAGCAAACTCCAGGAGATAATGGAGGACAGAGGAGCCTGGAGTGCTGCAGTCCATGGGGTTGCAAAGAGTTGCACATGACTTAGGAACTGAACATCAACAATAACAACCATTGTTTGGTTACTGGTCCTTATTGGCAAGACTGGTCATTTGAAATATGCTGGTCATTTGAAACTAGGTCATCCAAGTTCTATTCAGGAAATTTATATAACTGACTAATTCAAAATATTGTCTAATTTGCACAAAATATTATAAATGGTTGTTTTCTTTTAATTCACTGTATTTTAGTTATTTAGAACAAGAGACTTGAATTTAATTATTATTTTAGAAATAAAATTTTTGGTTTGATAGTAAAAGTGGAATCATAACCTTATTCTCTAGGCTGTGAGTACCACTTACAGTGTGGTTTGCAGCAGTGGTTTAATTCCATTTAAAGAGCACAGAAAGGACATCCAGAACACTGAGAAATGACTTCTAATTATCTGCTGTCTCAAATACATCATGGTGTGGTTCCATTCACAGGCTATTGGACCATAATTCAGCTTTGAAGTTAAGTCTGTGCTTCATTTATGGCACAAAATCTTGGAGAAGCTGGTTATGACTATGAAATGCAGAGGGAAATCTGGCTCAGCATCAAGTATTTATTATATCCCCTTCTTTAAATAAAGAATCCTCTTTGTTAGGAAGAAAAACTATTGGACATTAAGAACTATTTATGTTTGTACTTCTCCTAGATAATTGTATAGATTTCATTACAGAGTTAACTATAACTTTCATCTAACCAGTACCAAATAAAATTCAATAAATTTCCCATATATTATACACTCAAGTGCTACAAGGTTGACATTTTATTAAAAAGTTATTAATTCTTTCAAAATGGTATAGAAAAACACATACTCTGGTGAAATATTCTACCTTAGAATGGGCTGCCTGCATAGCACTATAAAACTATTAAGTTAAGAAATATTCTTTTGTTTAATTAAAGAATAATAATTTAATATTGACCCTGGGATTGCATATAATCCACAAGCTATGACTCTGGACTTGAGGCAGTCATATTGAGTCTGAATTTTATGCCTATAGTACTCTGAGATCTATGACGTTGAGGCTGATTTTTTACATATTTGTAAAATGGGACCAAATCATTGTCTACCTTATAGGCTAGTTGTGAGACTTCTATGAATAGCTCACCTCTGAAAACTGAGAAAAAAAGCTCTCTTTCTTGACTGTCTCCCTCTTTCTCTTCACTTTCCTAGTTAGGCGAAGTACCATATATAAAAGGTAGAACTGGGCTCCTTCACAAGGGCAGAGGTTCTGAATATTACATTCTGTAAGTGTAGGGGAGTTTGTTTACCATGACTGGAAACTTAACCAAAAAGAAATGTCAGACAGGAAGTAGCCAGACATATAAATTCCCTTGTAATCCTTCAAGTCTTCCATCTGAGTAAACACAACTGCTGAAAAATCTGCTGAGTATTTTTTTAGACATCACTGAGGCAGGTGCCAACAGGGTGAAAATCATGTTGCTTCAAATCTTTCCTTGTCTCATTTCCCTTTTGCCTCCCCCATTATTATCCTAAACTTGTGCCTTCCAAATATGCTTTCTAGAGGACAGAGCTTAAAACATAGAATATCCAGCAAGTCGATTATTTGTACACTTTAGGAATTTTGAGGCTTCCCTGGTGGCTCAGCGGATAAAGAATCCACCTGCAATGTGGGAGACCTGGGTTCGATCCCTGGGTTGGGGAGATCCCCTGGAGAAGGGAACAGCTACCCACTCCAGTAATCTGGCCTGGAGAATTCCACTGACTGTACAGTCCATGGGGTCATAGAGAGTTGGACATGACTGAGTGACTTTCACTTCAATTCACTTAGGAATTATTATTATTTGATTTATTGAGATTATAGAATGGTAGTAAAAAGTTGTGAATTATGCAACATTTCCCCTTATTACAAAATTGGCATCACGAAAAATTAGTGTATTATTGAGGTGAAGGCTTAGAAATTACTATGACATATGGGATAGCTAAACACTACTTTGAATTTTTTTCTTTTTTTAAAATTTTGACAGTGAGGCAATAAAATTCAATGTGAGATACTGTTTAGAAGTAGCGTGAAGAAATGGATACAGTTTATTTAACTAGTTCTCTTTTTGCTTTTTGTTTTTTCACTTGTGTTGAGGATAATTTTTTACTGTAAATCCTGGGCAGCAATTTCCTTATGGAATAAATTATAGAATGCACAACTGGTTGTGGGAAGAGAGACAGCCATGCATAGATTCTGGGTTTTTTAAAAGATATTTTAAGCCTGAATTTTTATTTCTATGTTCTGAGTTCCATTTTATTTATCTATTCTTTTTAGTGGACATCTGTATGTTGAGCCCTCTCATCTGAAGAAAAAAAATGACAGAAGAAAACAAAAATTGCAGTAGGTAATAAAAATCACTAGAAATGGTAAACAGCCAGAAAAATCTACATGAATATTGACTATTTAAGACAGTAAATGTAATACCTGTATAGTTTAAAATATACACAGAATTAAAATGAATGTAAGCAATAACAATAAAATCTGAAATGAGAAATGGCCTCTAACAACACTGGGAAAGATTGAAGGTAAGAGGAGAAGGGGACAATAGAGGGTGAGATGGTTGGATGGCATCACCAACTCAGAGGACCTGAGTTTGAACAAATTCCAGGAGATGGTGAAGGACAGGCAAGCCTGGTTTGCTGCAGTCCATGGGGTCACAAAGTTTGACACAGCTTAGCGACTAAACAACAATACTGCAGGAAGTGGTGAAAACTTATATCCAATATAATATAAAAAATAATGGTGGTGATATCTAGTATAACCACTAAAAGAACAGCAGAAGAATTTAATAAGCTAATTATAGAAAACACAAAATGAATCCTTTGTGAATTCTAAGAAAGAAGTGAAAGTGTTAATCATTCAGTCATATCCTACTCTTTGCGACCCCAGGGACTGTAGGCCACTATGCTTCTCTGTCTGTAGAATTATCTAGGCAAGAATACTGGAATGGGTAGCCATTCCCTTCTCCAGGAGATCTTCCCGATGTGGGGATCGAAGCTGGGTCTCTACATTGCAGGCAGATTCTTTACCATCTGAGCCACCAGGGAAGCCCTCAAAGATACACAGAAGGAATTAAAACTAAGGATAACAAAACTAAACAAGAAACAAATGAGCCTAATTGAAAACAGTTAGATAACATATTAAAACCTGTTTCAGTAATTATTATAAATGCAAATAGACTGAACAGTTTGTTGTAACTAAGATAGCCAGATTCAATTTAAAAAATCTACATGCTGTTTTTGTGACACACTTAAAACAGAAAATTGAATGATAGAAAAAAACATAACCTGAAAATATCACAATAAACCAAAAAACTGATGTAGCTATGCTAATATAAAACATTAACTTTAAGGAGAGCATTTTTAGTGATAAAGAGAGATAATTTTTAAAAATAAAGGGGTAAATCTAACAGGAAATTGTCACAAATAAAAATTTGACCATTTGCTATTATTTTCTCCCATTCTGAAGGCTGTCTTTTCACCTTGCTGATAGTTTCCTTTGATGTGCAGAAGCTTTTAAGGTTAATTAGGTCCCATTTGTTTATTTTTGCTTTTATTTCCAATATTCTGGGAGGTGGGTCATAGAGGATCCTGCTGTGATGTATGTCAGAGAGTGTTTTGCCTATGTTCTCCTCTAGGAGTTTTATAGTTTCTGGTCTTACGTTTAGATCTTTAATCCATTTTGAGTTTATTTTTGTGTATGGTGTTAGAAAGTGGGTGGGAATGCAACCTAGTACAGCCACTATGGAGAACAGTGTGGAGATTCTTTAAAAAACTGGAAATAGAACTGCCTTATGATCCAGCAATCCCACTGCTAGGCATACACACTGAGGAAACCAGAAGGGAAAGAGACACGTGTACCCCAATGTTCATCACAGCACTGTTTATAATAGACAGGACATGGAAGCAACCTAGATGCCCATCAGCAGATGAATGGATAAGAAAGCCATGGTACATATACACAATGGAGTATTACTCAGCCATTAAAAAGAATACATTTGAATCAGTTCTAATGAGGTGGATGAAACTGGAGCCTATTATACAGAGTGAAGTAAGCCAGAAGGAAAAACATAAATACAGTATACTAACGCATATATATGGAATTTAGAAAGATGGTAACAATAACTCTGTATACGAGACAGCAAAAGAGACACTGATGTATAGAACAGTCTTATGGACTCTGTGGGAGAGGGAGAGGGTGGGAAGATTTGGGAGAATGGCATTGAAACATGTAAAATATCATGTAGAAAACGAGTTGCCAGTCCAGGTTCGATGCACGATGCTGGATGCTTGGGGCTGGTGCACTGGACGGCCCAGAGGGATGGTATGGGGAGGGAGGAGGGAGGAGGGTTCGGGATGGGGAACACATGTATACCTGTGGCAGATTCATTTTGATATTTGGCAAAACTAACACAATTATGTAAAGTTTAAAAATAAAATAAAATTAGAAAAAAAAAATTGGCCAATGTGGCTATGGAGAACTGTGTTTTCAAAGATGAAAAAGTGCATATATTTTTGTATATATGTAACAATTTTTGTTACATGTATTTTTTAACATATTTTGTATACATGTAACAATTACCATAATTGGAAAATCCAGAGCCATACAGAAAGCCTCAATAAATAAATTTTACAATTATTCTGCATCTAATCTTATACTAGTCTGAATTTGTTAGAAATTATTAATAAAAAGATAACTGGAAAAAATACAAGTACCTAGAAAAATTTTAAATATACTTCAAAAATAATTGAAATATGAAAGACAAAGTTTAAAGTATAGGCTGAGATTAGTAGTACATTATATTTTTAAACGATTAATAATGAGAATAAGGAAAGGCACACTTTGGGGCTATAATTAAAGAAACACTCCAAGAGATATTTATAACTTTAACAAGTGTATTACAGAATAACAAGATGTGAAATTAACTGACCTAAGCACTTCCATTTCAGAAAGCTAGAAAACAAAGGGCAAATTCTCTCCCTGAGGGGCAAAAAAAAAACCAAAAAAAAAACCCCACAGATATTAGGCAGAAACCAAAGGTCAGAAGAGAAATAAATGAAATCAATAAACTACAGAGAACATTAGCAAAGTTGATCTTTTATTAAAAAAAATAATGTATTTTTGTAAATAATGAGGAAAACACAGTTAACCAAAACTAGGGATGATGAAGTGAACATTACTAGGAGTTCTACTACAAAAAATTAATAAGATAATACTGTGAATAACTGTATGCCAAGGAATTTCATAACTTAAAGGCATAAATTATTTGGAAAAAAATTATATTATGTGATAAAACAATAAATAAAAATTTTGGTTAGTCTAGTATTTAGTAAAGAAATTGAATATGTTGTTAAAAATCCTTCCTATAAAAGAACCTTGTCTAGTTTTAGATTCACCAGTTAATGCTCCCAGGGCAACAGCAATGAACATTTATCTTGAATAAAGTTTTCCAAGGAATACAAAATAAAGCAATATTTCTTAACAATTGTTGTAAGAATAACATAATCTTGATGCCAAAAGATGGAAAGCATATCATAATGAAACAAAATAATAAATCAATCTTTTACATATACATAAATTACAGATACTTCATATATTAGTACACCACACCCAGATATACAGTGTTGCTTAATCAAAGATTGACTTCTATTTATTTCTACTAGTTTAAATTACATTTTCTGTTTCAATTGTTTCCCTTGTAATTGAAAAGGAGTACTTTTTATACATTACCAATAAGTATATGTTGAGATATATATATATATATATATACACACACACATATATATATATATATTTTTTTTTTTTTTAACAGTACGTAGGTGCTTCTTGGTTATCTGTTTTAAACATAGCAGTATGTATGTGCCACTCCCAAACTACTGGTCCATTCTCTCTCCTTGCCTCTCCTTCCTTTAACCATAAACTCATTCTCTAAGTCTATGGGTATTTTTCTATTTTGTAAGTAAGTTCATTTGTATCATTTTAAAAAGATTTTGCATATAAGCAGTATCATATGATATTTGCCTTTCTCTGTCTTCTCTTAATATTATCCCTGGGTTGATCCACATTGCTGCAGATTGTGTTATTCGATTCTTTTTAATGGATGTGTAATATTCCATTGTGTACATATGTACCACTTCTTTACCCATTCATCTGTCAATGGACATTTAGGTTGCTTTCATGTCCTGGCTATTGTAAGTAGTGCTGCAATGGCCATTGGGGTGCATGTGTCCCTTCCAACCATGTTTTTGCCTGGATATAGGCCCAGATTTGGAATAATTCACTTCAGTTCAGTTGCTCAATTATGTCTGACTCTTTGTGACCCCATGGACTGTAGCACGTCAGGCCTCCCTGTCCATCACCAACTCCTGGAGTTTACCCAAACTCATCTCCATTGAGTCGGTGATGCTATCCAACTATCTCATCCTCTGTTGTCCCCTTCTCCTCCCACCTTCAATCTTTCCCAAGATCAGGGTCTTTTCCAATGAGTCAGTTCTTCACATCAGGTGGCCAAAGTATTGGAGTTTCAGCTTCAACATCAGTCCTTCCAATGAACACTCAGGACTGATCTCCTTTCAGAGGAACTGGTTGGATCTCCTTGCAGTCCAAGAGACTCTCAAGAGTCTTCTCCAACACCACAGTTCAAAACCATCAATTCTTTGGTGCTCAGCTTTCTTTATAGTCCAACTCTCACATCCATATATGACTAGTGGAAAAACCATAGCTTTGACTAAATGAAACTTTGTTGGCAAGGTAACGTCTCTGCTTTTTAATATGCTATCTATGTTGGTCATAACTTTTCTTCTAAGGAGTGTTAGTTCATATGATAACTCTATTTTTAGGTTTCTGAAGAACCTCCATTCTATTCTTCATAGTGGTTCTACCAAGTCACATCCCTAAAATAGTGTAGGAGGGTTCCTTTTTCTTCACACCCTCTATAGCATTTATTGTCTATAGACTTTTTGATGATGGCCATTCTGAGGGGTGGGATATGATATCTCATTTTAGGTTTGATTTTCATTTCTCTAATAATTAGCAACGTTGAACATCTTTTCATGTGCTTCTTGTCCATCTGTATGCCTTCTTTGGAGAAATGTCTATTTAGATCTCTGCCCATTTTTAAGTTGAGTTTTTTTTTTGTTTTTTAATACTAAGGTCATGAGCTCTTTGTAAATTTTGGAGAATAATCCCTTGGTTGCATCACTGGAACTATTTTCTTCTATTCTGTGGGTTGTCTTTTCATTTTGCTTGTGTTTTCTTTGCTGTACAAAAGCTTTAGAGTTTAACTAGGCCCCATTTATTTATTTTTGCTTTTATTTCCATTATTCTGGGAGAGAGATCAAAAAAGATTTGCTGCAATTAATATCAAAGAGGATTCTCCTTATATTTTCCTCTAAGAGTTCTATAGCATCTGGTCTTACATTTAGGTCTTTAATCCATTTTGAGTTTATTTCATTTTTCTAAGTGTTCAGTCACCCAGTCATGTCTGACTCTTTGTGACCTCATGGACTATAGCTCACAAGGTTCCTCTGTCTATAGGATTTTCCAGGCAAGAATACTGGAGTGGGTATCCATTTCCTTTTCCAGGGGATCATCCCAAACCAGGGAGTGAACCCATGTCTTTTGTGTCTACTGCTTTGGCAGGTGGATTCTTTACTACTGAGCAACCTGGGAAGTATTTTTCTATGTTCAACTGTCCAATTTTCCCAGAACCATTTATGAAATATTTATCTTATTAATTATATTTTTTAGGCTAGTTCTTCTCCTAAATAAGTTCTCCTAAAATAAGCTGTTACTTATTTTTTCCAATTGAAGTGTTTTGGATTTAGATAAATAAGTTAAATTCTTATTTTGGGTGAGTTTTGCCTGACTATCATTTTCTTCATTCCTTGAGTTTCTGTTTTAGAAATTTTGTTGCTGTGTTGTTTAATGGCTAGATATTTGGAGCTCTTATGAACCATTGTGAATTCCAAACTTTAATACTATAGATCTATCTTATTTAATGATTGGAGGTTAAATTCTGCTTTGCTCAATAAACCTGTTTACTTTTTTTAACATTTGGCATATGTTTTGTTGGTCACTTTATTTTAGCCTTTTTAATTCAAATTAGGTTTATCTGTGGCATAAAGTATATAAATCTAATACAGAGAAAAAAAGTGTATATAAAGTTAATATTGAAAACAACAACAACAAAAGAAAATTAAAACCTTTCAGAAGATTAAAACATTTCTCCCCAAAAAGTTCAAAGTGGAGATGATTGACTATAATACTCATAACTACAAAATAAAAATATAATTGAGAAATTGTTTACAAGAAGGAAAGCAAGAAATTCAAAACCAGACACGAGTGAAAAAAAAATCAAGGAAATGTTAGATTTGAGCTTACTGAAATCAGAAAAGAAATTGAAGTAGCAATACAATTTGTAAATAAATACTAACCACAAGATTTCTAAAATATATGTCACAAAAATCACGTAAGGAACATAGAATAGAAATGAAAGGAACTAACGAAAAAATTGTGATCTACACAGGCAAAAGACAAATATATTTCAAAATATTAAAACTCAAAACTTTTAAGGAGAAAAACAGTATAATGCAGTAAAATAGCAATTGAAATCTGTAATTGAACAAGGCATCCTAACTGAACATATTGAAAGGGCACTAGTAAAGTTGACCCAGGATGGTCAGGCAGGTTCTAGAAGCTAAAAAAAAAAGTCTCTGTGTAGAGGGAAAAAAAGGAAATTTGTCAAGAAAAGAATAGTTTCAGATGTGTCATCTTTTTTACTGAATCTGTAAGATACATATATGTTGATTTTCTCACATGAAACTTTATATATATATATATATATCATATAAATATATATAAAATGCATATATATGTACTATAATATTCATATACAAATATATGTGACTATATATATATTCATATGTATGGATGCTGACCCATGAGCAATATTAATTTGAACTTCATGGTTCCACTTATACATGGATTGTTTTCAATAGTAAATACTACAGTATTACATGATATATGATTAGTTGAATTTGTGGATGCTGACCTATAGATGTGAACCATGGATACGGATGAGCTGCATATACTGAGGGCTAATTATAAGTTATATGTATATTTTCAGGTGTGTGGAGAGTTGGCAAACCTAACCCCTGGGTTGTTCAAGGGTCAACTGCTTATTTATAAATATATATGAATATATAGTTATATGGATGCATATGAATATTTATGCACATATATAGTCTTTCTTTCTATATATATATATATATATACATGCATACATACATTTCAACATACTAAAATTAATCAAACAATTAGTAAAAATATAACTGGATATTATGGGTATGTATATTTGTAAATCACCTAAATTACTATTCAAAGGTAGAAACAGTCAAGTCATATTGTTCAATCAAAGTTCCTTTGACAATTTAACCTATAATGATAGATATTGAGCATTAGTATATTTTAATTAAAATGAGGTATGAAATTCTGTTCTATGTTATAGGCATTGAGTTAATATTGGGATTGAAGATGAATAAAGTTCCCTGAAAACCACTAGGATTTAATTCACTTAAAAGCACCAAGTTAATTCTTTCTTTTTTATTGTATTCATTTGCTAATGTTACTCATAACTATTAAATAATTTCATCTATTTTAACCCCAATATAATTTCTTGTTTTAGTAACACATATTTATATAATTGTTTTTAGGAAAAAGTGAATAAACTGAATAATAATTCACATATTAATAAAATATTGACCATTTATATTAAAACCAAGTTTTAGGGAAAATTTGAAAAGTTCTATTGCTCATCTGAAATGGCAGATGTTTTAAGTCTCCTTTGAGAAGGAACACAACAAAAACACTTAAAATTCTGGAGAAATATGGGTGGTAGGGAGAAAATAATATAAAGCATTTGTTTCTAAGGGAAAAAGAAATACATTTGTGACTTTTGAGAAAACTTTTCTAATTATTTCTCAGGAAATTAATGGCAAGTATTATTCTACTGACAAATATGGTTTGTTCCAACTTTGGAAATCAGATTTAAGCATTTGAAATGTAAATAAATATGAAGACAGAAAGAAACACCACTTAGCTTGTAGTTCAACTTCCCAATATGTTCCAAATACTTATTCATAGTAAGAGCACTGAGGAAAGTTTGTTTCAGGGAAACAGAGAGAAAATAAGGGAGAAAATCTTTCAATTATTTTTTTATAATGCTTCCATTTTAATAAGCCCCAAGTTTATTTGTATTTGTTTCTTTTCAGGGTAATCTTATCATTAGCATCCCACAAAGGTGGGGCTCTTGAAGTAATCTATGAACACTCTTGCAATTTTTATTATGGTAGAAAAACTACATATTTTGAAATATAGATACATAGATACATAGATGTATGGAATATCTATGCTGCTGAGTAATGTGAGTTTATGGATAAGCTAGTTGTTTATTGTAAATGATGACATTTAGTCAGCCATCTGTTCCTTAAATATTAGGACTTAGGCAGAGTTTCAACATCTGTGCACGCACATATAATTTTCTACAGTGCTGGTAAAATGCTGACAAAAGTGGAAAAAAAAAGATATATCAATGAAACTTCAAAGGACTTCGCTTTTTAAAATTTATGTAGATTTATCTCCTGCTTCTTAAGTATATCTGTTGTTATTTTTATTGAAGTTCTAAAACTAATCAAAACACTTTTGAGAACAAGATGCATTTGAATGCTTTATAAATGCAGAAATTTATTTGTAAATATACCCAGGTGAACTAGATTTTGAGTATCAGTAAGATAATTTGCCATAAGCAGTACAAAGTCATCCAGTTACTTAAAAAAAAAAAAATCATCATTAATTAACCTTAAAGCTTTTAGGTACCTAGTCAAGGCTATGGTTTTTCCTGTGGTCATGTATGGATGTGAGAGGTGGACTGTGAAGAAGGCTGAACGCCGAAGAATTGATGCTTTTGAAGTGTGGTGTTGGAGAAGACTCTTGAGAGTCCCTTGGACTGCAAGGAGATCCAACCAGTCCATTCTGAAGGAGATCAGCCCTGGGATTTCTTTGGAAGGAATGATGCTAAAGCTGAAACTCCAGTACTTTGGCCACCTCATGCAAAGAGTTGACTCATTGGAAAAGACTCTGATGCTGGGAGGGATTGGGAGCAGAAGGAGAAGGGGACGACAGAGGATGAGATGGCTGAATGGCATCACTGACTTGATGGACATGGGTCTGAGTGAACTCCAGGAGTTGGTGATGGACAGGGAGGCCTGGCGTGCTGCGATTCATGGGGTCGCAAAGAGTCAGACAGGACTGAGCGACTGAACTGAACTGAACTGAACTGAACTTACTGTGACTGACTACATTTCTTCTAATCAGGAAAAAATTACACACAACATCAATCAGACAAAGGAGAAATATAATTTCTGAGCTCAATATTTCTGAAGAGCCTACCAAAAACATAAATATGTCTCCACAAAGAAACAGATGGAAAAAATAAAGAAAAAGGAAGAAAGAAAAATGGAAAGAAGGAAGGAAAGAAAGAAGAGAGTGAGTAGGAGAGAATGAAAAGGGACAAAGTAAAAGCAAAGAAGGGTTATAGAGAATTTGGGAGTGGGAGAGAAGGAAAAGAACAGAAAGAAAAATAATTCACAAGGATGAAATGATTAAGTATTCATATCACAGAAAAGTATTTAGGATTTTAGAAAGTTAGCATTTGAAGTAAAAATGCATATGCCTTCAGTTCAGTTCAGTCGCTCAGTCATGTCTCTTTGCAACCCCATGAATCGCAGCACGCCAGGCCTCCCTGTCCATCACCAATTCCCGGAGTTGACTCAGACCCATGTCCATCGAGTTGGTGATGCCATCCAGCCATCTAACTCTCTGTCGTCCCCTTTTCCTCCTACCCCCAATCCCTCCTAGCATCAGAGTCTTTTCCAATAAGTCAACTCTTTGCATGAGGTGGCCAAAGTACTGGAGTTTCAGCTTTAGCATCATTCCTTCCAAAGAAATCCCAGGGCTGATCCCCTTCAGAATGGACTTGTTGGATCTCCTTGCAGTCCAAGGGACTCTCAAAAATCTCCAGCACCACAGTTCAAAAGCATCAATTCTTCGGTGCTCAGCTTTCTTCACAGTTCAACTCTCACATCCATACATGACCACAGGAAAAACCATAGCCTTGACTAGACTCATATTTCTTGGCAAAGTAATGTCTGTGCTTTTGAATATGCTATCTAGGTTGGTCATAACTTTCCTTCCAAGGAGTAAACGTCTTTTAATTTCATGGCTGCAGTCACCATCTACAGTGATTTTGGAGCCCAAAAAGATAACGTCTGGCATTGTTTCCACTGTTTCCCCATCTATTTCCCATGAAGTGATATGCCTTAAACAATCTCAGAAATGGATTTATGGTCTTATTTTTTTTATGTATGGACACAAGTTTTACCTTAAAGTATAGGGGGAAAATCTTTTGAGAGAATTGTCACCTTTAAGCCATATGGAGAACAGATGAATATTATTTAAATCCTAGGCAGGTTCAATTATCATATGGCCAATAGAGCATAACAAAATAGATGCAGTGAGATTTGAATATGCTTTAAAATCACACGTATATATACATATACATAGAGAGAGAGATTTTTTTACCTGATATTATTATCATCATTATTTTATTTTCAGTTGAGTTTGTAATATATAGCTTCATGAAAATCTCAAGTATTTTGAGAAATTTTCTGCGTACTGTGAATATTCATCCCATAATTGTGGATAATTATGGTACTATCTAAGGGACCCTCAAGGTGGGCAGTTACACTGCATATTTAAATAGCAGTTGATCAGTAGTCTTAGTCTGAAATATGCAAAATCCTTTTTGAGTGTTGGATGTCCAAGCTAGTTCTTGGTCATTCTTTGTAAGCAAACCACCATGCTATACTTTTGGAAAGTTTCTTGTTGATCAACAAATTCCATATAATTATACAGAGTTAGCTGTGATTTTAACAGCATGACATTACTGTAATAGTGTACGCACCTTTTGTGAATTGTGTTGGGGAAGGGGAAACTTTATACTTCTTGAATTCTGTGGCTGGACTAATAATGAAATTGATACAAAACAGATAAGTAGAGAAAAATAAAAACAAATTTTAATTCATGGACTTGGAGGTCTCATAGAAAAAAAGCCTGAGAATTGGCCAAAGCGGGATGCTTTTATACTTCTTAGACAAACAACAATCTATGTGTGAGAAATCGATAGGATAAAGAATCATAAGTTTTGGGTCCTTAATTAGTGAAGAATCTAAACAGAGTTTGGCTTGGGGATAGTAAATTAAAGTAGCCTATATAGCATTTATTTATATAGGCTGCTGCTGCTGCATTTATTTATACAGGCTACTTGTCCTAAATTTACTACTTCTGGAGATAAGTGTGTTAAACTTCCAGTCACTGGGAGTACATCTTTCACATGGGAGATTTATTTCCTACTTTCAGGGATACAGAGAGAAGGGTCAGAGTGTCCCTCTTGCATTCAGTACTTTTTAGGTAACTTTAATTCAAAGCAATCAATACGCCATTGAGATATATTTTGGAATGACTGACCCTGGGCACCGACACTAGCTAAAATCATCAAGGGATTCCAGAGGCCCTAGAAAATTTTTCTTAGAATTTAGGGAAAGTTGATTTACTTCTAGAGAATCAGAGATGTTCTCAAATAGGGACTCTCAGCATCATCAAAAGCCTGAATTTCTTTGGCTGTTTGTTGTTGTTCACTTGCTAAGTCCTGTCCATCACATTGTGACCCAGTGGACTGCAGCATGCCAGGCTTCCCCGTCCTTCACTATTTCCCAGAGTTTGTTCAAATTCATGTCCATTGAGCCAATGATGCCATCCAACCCTCTCAACCTCTGTCACAACATTCTCCTGCCTTCAATCTTTCCAAGCATCAGGGTCTTTTCCAGTGGGTCAGCTCTTCCCATCAGGTGGCCAAAGTGTTGGAGTTTCAGCTTCAGCATCAGTCCTTCCAATGAATACTCAGGACTGATCTCCTTTCAGAATGACTGGTTGGATCTCCTTGCAGTCCAAGGGACTCTCAAGAGTCTTCTCCAACACCACAGTTCAAAACCATCAATTCTTTGGCACTCAGCTTTCTTTATATTCCAACTCTCACGTCCATACACAACTACTGGAAAAACCATAGCTTTCTAGACGGACCTTTGTTGGCAATAATGTCTTTGCTTTTTCATGTGTTGTCTAGGTTTCTCATAGCTTTTCTTCCATGGAGCAAGCCTCTTTTGACTGCAGTCACCATCTACAGAGATTTTGGAGCCCAAGAAAATTAAATCTGTCACTGTTTCCATTGTTTTCCCATCTATTTGCCACAAAGTGATGGGACTGGATGCCAAGATCTTAGTTTTTTGAATGTTGAGTTTTAAGCCAGCTTTTTCACTCTCCTCTTTCACTTTCATCAAGAAGCTCTTTAGTTCCTCTTTGCTTTCTGCCACAAGGGTGGTGTCATCTGCGTATCTGAGGTTATTGATATTTCTCCTGGCAATCTTGATTCCAGTGTGAGCTTTATCCAGCCTTCCCTTGCGCATGATGTACTCTGCATATAAGTTAAATAAGCAGGGTGACAATAGCCAGGCTTGATGTTCTCCTTTTCAAATTTTTAACCAGTCTGTTGTTCATGTCTGATTCTAACTGTTGCTTCTTCACCTGCATATAGGTTTCTCAGGAGACAGGTAAGGTGGTCTGGTATTCTCATCTCTTAATAATTTTCCATAGTTTGTTGTGATCCACACAGTCAAAGGCTTTAGCATAATCAATGAAGAAAAAGTAAATGTTTCTTTCTGGAATTCCTTTACTTTTTCTATGATCCAATGCATGTTGGCAATTTGATACCTGGTTTCTCTGCCTTTTCTAAATCCAAATTGTACATCTGAAATTTCTCTGTTCATATACTATTGAAGCCTATCTTGAAGGATTTTGAGTAGTACCTTGCTTCCATGTGAAAAGAGCCCAATTGTGCAGTAGTTTGAATATTCTTTTGCATTAGTATACTCAGTTTAAAAATCAAAAGTGCAGCAACTCTACTGGAGGTTTTGGAAATATATTTATTTCTTGCAGGACTCAGTAAGAGCGCATCCACAGGGGAAGATATAGGAGATCTTCTTTCATCCAGTTTCACAAGACTCAACTTTAGGATTCTAAAAAGACAGCCAGATAATGTTTTTCCCATTTCAATGCTAACTCTGTTTTATTCTTAGAATCAACTAGTAAGTGATTTCTGAGTCTTAGTTTATTCTAATATTCTGTGGTTGTCAGCCTTTCATATATATAGCAGTGTAACATGAGATATTACAATAAAAATTGAAAATTAGTTACAATATCCCCATATAAACTTTGAAGTGCCTTTGATTATCCTTTCTAATACTGAGGCTGCTTAGATGAAGGGACCTGGAGATGTTTTCTAGTTTTTAATTATTCCTCAAATCCAACCTCTCTGTCTACTACCCTTTCCTAAATTGTGAGTGGGAAATGCTTTCTTTGTAAATACTTGTTTTTCCTGGGCACCTCAAGTTGGTTGCTGTTTGATTTTGAGACCTAATTTTTATAAGCAATCTATAAAAAAAGTACAGCTTCTGCTTTCTGTTATCTTTCCCCCATGTTTTTGTTAGTAATCATAGAGAACATGACTCATTAGCACAAGTGAATTTTTTTCTTTTCAAATAAAAGTTTGACTTGTTTTCATACAATTCTAAGGCTATAAATATCCATTAACTCCCATCAGTGTATGAGAAATAAACTAATCAGAGCTTAAAATGAAATAGAATGTCTGAGATAAAAGTGATATCAATTGACAAAATTATCTTTAGTATCACTGTAACATAATGAAGCCCTGAAGAAGGCTTTCCTTTCAAGTCTAAATACCATTATTGCTTTATCATAACTTATGTACTCTTTAAAAAAAGATTTGCGTGACTATATTTCAATAACAACAAAAAGATTGCAAATTAAAATCTCAACACATAATTGCATACTTAAGCTTTTGAGATATTTAAAATCAATTGGCTTTTTACAGTATTTTTTTTTCAGAGAATAGATTAAAGGGATTCCCATCTTTAAAAAGTAATTTATTTATATTTTTCCTGTAACTTCTTTACAACTGTTGCAACTGATACCTTTTAAAGTAATTACTACATCTTTATATGAATGAGGAATCTTTACAGCTTTTCAGATACTTAATGAATTTCAGAAGTAATAACTATTTTAGAATTTAGGCAACTGATCTAATCTCCAAAATGGGCACTAGAGGATTTTCAACAATACCAAGAAATTAAGCAAATAGATAAAAATATGGAGCATATGCATAGAACAAAATTTGGTGCTGAGCAGATAACATGCTATACAAATGCTTCATAATAGTAAAATATTAGCAAATAATATAAAAGACTTAAAAAAAAATCTGTATCACTTTTATCAACTTGACAAGAATGATGATAATGATTTGTCTGATTTTATGTGAACTCAACCTGCTTGAATACATTTGATTACAGACATTCCAATCCTGGGAATTCATAGATAAATGAAAACCAGAAGCTCACACAAAAGCAATATGAGAGATTAAGAGAGTGAATAAACAGACTAATGAGAAAGGATTTAAATAACTCAAATTTTATGAGCTAGAGTGAACAAAGTCTACCTGGGAACATTAAATCTACCTGTAAATATCAAGTACTTGTAAACATGGATTAAGGACATACTTTTTCACTCGAGTAAAGATAGGAACACTGATAAAAAAGTAAAGACAGATAAAATATACTGGGTATTTGAGAAACAATGACATTGCTTCAGAAAGATGATGTGGACATAACTTTTTGATTCTTTTGGCTTCCTTGGTGGCTCAGATGGTAAAGCGTCTGCCTGCAGTGCAGGAGACCCGGGTTTGATCCCTGGGTTGGGAAGATCCCCTGGAGAGGGAAATGGCTACCCACTGCAGTACTCTTGCCTGGTAAATTCTATGGACTGAGGAGCCTGGTAGGCTACAGTCCATGGGATCGCAAAGAGTCGGACACGAGTGAGCAATTTCACTTTCACTTTTCATAGAAAACTCGGTGGTAAAGAGGCTAAATAGTTGCCTAGCTTAATTCCATGTGATTTTGTGAACTGCATTGTAAGTAGAGTACTTAGATTTTAGTTTTTCCATGATAGAAAAATGGAGGAATTTAATGGCAACATTAACTGAATAGAATTAATCTGTAATGTCCACATTTAAAAATATAATAACCCTGTATCAATTTGTGGACTCTGTTCACAACTATCAGCCTGCAAAGAGTATTGAGATCAACCATTTATTTAAGATAATTCTACATTTCCTGAAATGGACATCTTGCCCTAATTCCCTATTAGATGATTGTGGGTTTTAAGTATTACATCCCAAGCTCTTTTCTTCCCTCAGTTTTATGGCTCTTATAAACCTGATTTTGGTGACTGGAGCCTTCATTTTGCATTTTTATCACACTAGATTCTAATGTAATCCAAAATTTAAAATATTTACACATATTCTACCAGCAGTCATTCAATACTGTCCAACTCTTACAACCCATGGATTGCAACCCACCAGGCTCCTCTGCCCATGGAATTCTTTAGGCAAGAATACTGGAGTGGATATCTCCCAACCCAAGTATTGAACCCAGGTCTCCTGAATTACAGGTGGATTTTCCACCATCTGAGCCTCAAGGGAAGCCCTAGTGTTTCAGTCAGACAGTGGCAACCGATGCTACATTTTTCAGATGTGTCAATTGCCTCTATCTTCTTTTAACACTAAAAGACTTTTGTTGCAAACAAACAAACAAAAAGCAGGCACAGTCATGTATAACATGGATATAGTAGAAGAAAGTACCAATTCTTATACCAGGAATGAGGCGGTGCTAATCCTATTATGTGAGATTCAAAAGCCCATGTTCATATAGATTCTGTAGGACTCTTATCTGGGCGAATTTTGTTTTCTACATTACCAGCTCTATCACAAACACATATATGTCTTATTCCTTAATTTACCTGTGACTTGGATATTTCAAAGATGTCTTAAATATGAAATTTCCACTACAGAACTTATTGTTTTATATCTAGTTGTGCTCCCTCTTTGTAATTGTAGCCCTGAGCATATTGCATGACAATACTATTGATTTCAATAAATGTGAACTAAATAAATGAATTAAGAAAATGAATAGTGTCCAGTTTTCTCACCATTGCAGTGAGAGAGTTGACTTGAATTACTGATTTTCAACTTCAGATTCTATGTAAATTTTATGTGGAAGGATTATTATTTTAGCAAGTACACATAATGACCTGGTAGACTTGGGATGGATCATAGTAAATTTGTTTCTCAACTGAGTTCAAGTAGGAGGATCCAAGTAGTTTATTTTCTAGGAAGAAGATGAAATTTAGCTCACAGATGATACAAACTAATATCCAAGGAATGGTTTATAGTGAAATGTATAATTACAATATAGAAAAAAAAGCATTGAGTTCCAATATGCTGGAGAAATGAGGATAAAGAGCAGATAGGACTAGAAGAAAAAAAGAATGTCTTATTTCTGAAATTCTAGATAAAGCATAAAGATAATTAAAAATTTTGGATTAAAGAATAGACAACTTAGGCATTGGGTAATTGGAAGAGCTTCACGGCTGCCCATTCATCTCCCTTGATTCTACCTATGCACAGTCCAATTTAATTGTGTTTGAATCAATGACAGATGGATCTAAATTTGGATGTGAGCATAGTTTTGATACTCTGAAGTTACTTCCAAAATCTTTAGTTATACTATATTAGTAAAAGTTCTTTATAGCTACGATAATCAAGATAGTTTGGTAGTGGTGAAAAAGTAGACATTGTACATGGAGGGAGAAAAAAAGGAGTCCAGAAATACACACACATTATATTGTCAGTTCATTTTGACAAAGCTGACCAGATGTTTCAAAGAAGAAACTGTATTCAAATATAGACCCTTACCTCATATTATAATCATAAAATTAACTCAAAATGGATCATGGGCTTAAGTATAAAAGCTGAAAGTGTAAAACTTTCAAACAAAAGTAGGAGATCATTTTTTTTTCTATGTTGGAGTAGACATTACTTTCCTAGATTTGAAACAAAAGGCATGAGGCATTATTAAAATTTGATGCATCAAATTTCATGATAAATATTATTTTAGAGTTTGATGTTTAGAATACATCATTTAAAAAATGAAAGAGCCAGTCACATTAGCAGAATTAATGGCCACACATATTAGACAACGAATTTGTGATCAGAATAAAGATTTTAATACTTCACTAATGAGGAAAACAGTTCAATAAAAAAGGGTAAAAGTGAACAGAAACCTTATAAGAGAAGAGATATGTATGATCAATAAGCATAGATTCAGTGTCATTAGTTATCAAGAAAAGCAAATAAAATCATTATATGACTAAGCAAACATTAGAGGCTAAATTAATAGTAATAGTGTTAATAAAAATAAAACAAAATAACAAAGCAAAAACTGAATATGCCAAGTATTGGTGAGGATGAAGAGCAACTAGTACTCTTCTACATTGCTTGTAGGATTGTAAAATATTACAATTACTTTGAAAAACAATTTGGCAGTTTCTTGAACAGTTAAATATCCATCTATATGTGACCTAAATTTCTACTGCTAGATAACTACCTAAAAGAAATGAAAGTGAATATCCATACAAAGACTTGTACAAAAACTTCCATACATTTTTATTTTCAATAGAAGAAATCTGGAATCAAACCAAATGTTCATAAAAAGTGAATGGGTAAATTGTGGTATATCCATTAAATGTTAGACTGCTCAACATTAGAAAGGGAGCAACTAATGATACAAGCAAGTACATGAATGAAGCAAAAGTAGAGAGTATTTTTCTGAATCCATATGTTGGGTGAAAAGTGAAAGTAGCTCATTCCTGTCCCTCTTTGTGGCCCATGGACTCTGCAGACTGTGGACTGTATGGAATTCTCCAGGCCAGAATACTGGAGTGGGTAGGCATTCCCTTCTCCAGGGGATCTTCCCAACCCAGGGATCAAACCCAGGTCTCCTGCATTGCAGGTGGATTCCTTACAAGTTGAGCTACCAGGGAAGCCCTAAAATATGCACTTTAATCTGTAATAAAGGAAAGCAAAACAATGATTGTTTATGAATGATGTTGAGGGGGAAAACGGGTTACAAAGAGGTACTAGGAAATTTGGGGTGTGAAGGAAATGTTCATTTTCTTGGTGTGCTGAAGTTTTCTCAAATCTATTAATTTGTCAAAAGTCATAATGTACTCAAAATATGTTCATTTTTTTTGCATATCCTTTTCACCTCAAGAAAGTGTTTTTTAAAAAGTGCCTCCAAGCACTCATTAATCCCAATTTAATTCCTCTGACAGAAGGAATAGAGAAGTAATTGGCTTCATGTTTAAATCCTCTTCTTCCCACATTGAGTTCAGTTTTTTTTTTAAGCGATAACATTAAAATATTAAAAGTTACTCATCCTCTAGAGAAATTAGATTATGATTATAATCTAAGATGTCATTAACCAGGGGATTTTAAAAACGGGCAGTGTAGAAAAACTTCTTGCTCAAATGTTTTATTATTAACTGACAATATTCCATCTAAAAGTTCTAAAAATAGCCCCAAATGTGAAAACAAATAGAAATCATCTAATTATTCTGTTTAAAAACATAAAAAATAGGAAACAAGTAAAACAGTTTATTTAATTACTTTCCCTTAGGCCTTAGCCTTTCAAAGACTAATTAGAACTAAAAAGAGAAAACTTACCTACAGCGCATAAAAATAATCAAAAGTTATCATCACAACTTAAATCCATATATTCAACATGATATTGAGGCCAACTTCAGGCAAAATCAAAAGGCAAATTATATAATGATGTTTAGGGTAAGAAAATCTCTGTGTATGGGCACAAGTAATACTTATATGTGAGTAAATGAGTAGCAGTCATATCCACCTATAAATAATCCAAACTGTACAATTAAAGATAATTAAGGATTCTTTAGCACATTGTTTGATGTTATGTCTTCTTAATTTTTCTCTCACTTTTAAATCTCTTTTAGACTTCTAAATGTTGAAATCTCTGGGGATTAGGCCTCAGAACCGTTTTTCCTCTTTTATACTTACTTTTCACGTGGCCTTTTTCTTTTTAAACAGCACCTATATGATAATGACTGTATGACTCATTTTAATTCCAGTTGGGTGTATTCTAGTACATGATTAACATCTCCACTAGCATGTCTTAAATCTGTCTTAAAATTAACTTGCCTAGATATAGATTCTTACCATTTTTCTGAAATCTGTTCCTTCCCTTCCACAGTGTTCTTCACTTTGGTAAATGGATAAGAAAAGAATGAGGGTATGGCTGTGATGCTCTGGGATTTTTTTTTTTTTCTTTTTTTGCTTGTTTGTTTTTTTCTTATTTCATTAAAAAAATTAAAACATTTTCTTAGAGGTTTTAGGTATCCTAGTTTTATAATTACCCTTGAATATGGAGAGAAATCAATCAATTAATTTTATAATTACCCTGTTTGAAATCTTTTTGAAATCACTTCTTGGTCTTTTTACTGTGGCACAACTCTTTTATTTCTTAATGTTTTACAATAACCCAAGGACTGTGAACTTTGATTGGGTTTCCAAATGCATGCCATTGTTGATTTATACTGTATGGTATTATTTCTATCTCTTTAAGAAATGAATATGTAAAGCTTCATGTTGTGCAGTCAATATTTCAGTCCCTAGTGACTAGAAATACTTTACCTACGTATAATATACACACACATATGTATATATGGCAAGGTTCATATATAGGTGTATGTATAAATCTATATACGTATCTGTTCAGTTTTATTCACATTTAATTCATGTAGTACAGGAAGACAAGAATTTTGCTTGCATGTTTTTCGTGTACTGCTGTTGTGCTGTCTGCATGCTCAGTCTTGTCTGACTCTTTGTGACCCCATGGACTGTAGCCCACCAGGCTCCTCTGTCCTTGGAATTTTTTGGGCAAGAATACTAGAGTGGATTACCATTCCTTTCATGGAGGGATTCAGCCCTAGTAACTTTCATTCACATTGTAAGATCAAGCATTGGGTTTGGTTCATTCACATTAGAGACTTTTCTCAAAGGGTGGAAAAATGCATGTCCTCTGTCTATAATTCATTTTATAATTGATTTGTTATGATTTGGAGGAAATGCTATCCCATATGTGAATAATTAGAACTTTATTTGTTTGTCTTACTTATATTTGGCCTAAATAAGAAATCAAGACTGCAGATAAAAATCAAACAGCATATAAAATTATTAATAAAAAAGCTTTTAGAATGTGTATTTTGTTTGTTATTTTTCTAACAAATCAAAGTAAGCATGCATTTTACTCATATTTCAAACATTTTCCTGAATATATGACTTTAGTGTTTGCATCTATTGTTGTTTTTGTTCAGTTACCCAGTCATGTCCAACTCTTTGCGACCCCGTGACTACAGTTCACCTGGCCTCTCTGTCCCTCACCATCTCCCAAAGTTTGCCCAAATTTATGTCCATTGCATTTATATCTATTATTGAACTCAAAAGTTTTCCTCCTTTGTTCTCTTGTGTCATTATTTTATGCAATCTTAATGTTCACATAGAACCCTAGTATCTTTTTATATATTTTAATTATCCCTTTGATAATGTCTTAGTCTTTAGTCTTCCCCTTGTTTTTATGTCTCAAATTTTATTTAGAAAATCTTTTATTCTTAACTTTGTATTACTCTTTGATTTGTTTCTTAATATTTTTCCCTTCAACAATTAAAAAAAATCTCCCTGGTATTTTTAAACTTCTTTCACCAATAACTCTTTTAACTTTTTTATCCTTTTAGATATGACTTTTCCTCCCCCTACCTTTAAATAATGGTTCTTACTGTATTATCTCTCTGTGTGAGGTTTTGTTTTATTTTTTTCAAAAACTTTTATCAATATTATGACAAAATGGAAAGTGACTGAGGAAAGAAGATAAAGAGGATGAAGTTAGTCATATGATTTTCAGTTGGTAGTAGAAAAAAATTGCTGCCTCCCTCTCTTTTAAAAACATCTGAGTATTTTCTGAACTTTTTATTTTATTTTGAAACCAAGCTGGGGGAGGGATGATGTTTACTGTAGGACTATAAGAGTATTGTTAAGCAGTTTGCCTAAGGAGAAGAATCACATTCATCATTTTAGCTGAACTCAAGATTATATCCTTACTCTGAATACAATGGGCTTCCCTGGTGGCTCAGTGGTAAAGAATTCACCTGCCAAGGCAGGAGACTCGGTTTTGATCCCTGGGTCAGAAAGATCCCCTGGAGAAGGAAATGGCAACCCACTCGAGTATTCTTGACTGGAGAATTCCGTGTATAGAGGGGCTTGGTGGACTATAGTCCATGGGGTCACAAGACTTAGACATGATTTAGCGACTACACCACCACCACCTCTGAATTCAATGGTACTTGGGGATTTAGAATAAAGGACACAACAGAATGCTTTCTCATCACATTCACAGGAGGAGAATATGTGTCATTTAATATCATTTTCCATATCCCAAATCATTGTTTTATTATAAAAACTTTGCTATTGACAATGTATTACCAGAATCCTTGTTGGGAAGAAGTGAAAAGCTGGGGAAGAAAAGAATAAAGAGAAGATCCTCTAGCTATTTTAAACAGTAAAAGAGTTTAGTGGAAGAAAGTCAGGGGTTACAGAATTGAGTGTAAGTGTAATTCACATCACATGAATTCAGTGATGTCAACTGTCTAATGTACAGGCTCTCGAGTTCCCTTTGGCAGAATAAGCAGGACACACACAGTTTCTTCTACAAAATATTACTAGACCAGGAGCTTATGCAAGAATAGTAGTAGAATATCTGGAAAGTCACTTTAAAATTAGTTTATTAGTGGAATTTAAGTAATAACAATTCTTTTTTTTTCTATAAATTTTCATAGCACTCATTAATTGTGGGTTTTAATAATGAATAAGTCTATGTAAATAAACTCTCTAGTATTTGCCACTGCAATAGTTTTTTTTTTTTTTTTTAATTGAGATATAATGGACACATTAGTTTCAGGTATATAACATAATGATTTGATATTTGTATATACTGAGAATCGATCACCATGGTAAATTTAGTTAACACGCCATCACCCCATTAAGTTATATATTTTTCTTATGATGAGAACTTTAAAGATATAATCTCTTAGAAACTTTCAAATATATAATACAGTGTTATGACTATAGTCACCATGCTGTACATTACATCTCCAGGGCATATTTATTTTATTTTATACCTGGAAGTTTATACCTATTGTCTACTTTTTTCTACATTCACTCATTTCCCCCCCCACCCACATTCTCACCTATGGGGATCACCAATCTGTTCTCTGTATCTCTGAGTTTTGTTGGGTTGTTTTTGAGATTCCACATCATTGGAGTTCCCTGGTGGCTTATATGGTTAAGAATCTGCTTGCAGTGTGGGAGATCTGGGTTCAATCCCTGGGTTGGGAAGATTCCCTGGAGAAGGAAATGGCTACCCACTCTAGTATTCTTGCCTGGAGAATTACCATGAACAGAGGAGCCTGGTGGGCTACAGTCCACAGGGTCACAAAGAGTTAGACACAATTGAGTGACTAACATGTAAGTGAGATCATATAGTATTTGTCTTTCTCAATCTGACTTATTTCACTTAGAGCTCTTATTTTCAATACATATAATCTGGTTATCACTCCCTTGGCTCTTCCATAATATTTCATGGTATAAATATCTGAGGGACTATTTTGGAATTGTAATCTCCACACATGTTGCCTGCTTGATACAAACCAAATGTTTTAATTTCTCTTAGTTTCTTCTGCTGTAAAATGTAGATAATAATTGTACTTATGTCACAGGTCATTTTCTAGAAGTAAATATATTAATACATTTAAGTAACTTAGCATTGTTCCTGCCATTTAGTTGGTGAGCATAGTTATACACCATGGCTTCTATTTAGATTATGAATAAAATGGACTTTCCTGTTGGCTCAAACTGTAAAGAATCTGCCTATGAAGCAGGTGACACAGGAGACACAGATTCAATCCCTGGGTCAGGAAGATCCTCTGGAGTAGGAAATGGGAACCCATTCTGGTGTTTTTGCCTGGAAAATTCCATGGGCAGAGGAGAACGGTAGGCTACAATCTGTGGGGTCACAAAGAGTCAAACAGAACTGAGTGACTAACACTTTCACTTTAGTCACTAAGTTGTGTCTGAATCTTTGTGACCCTGCAGACTGTAGCCTGCCAAGCTCCATGGAATTTTTCAGGCAAGAATACCGGAGTGGGTTGCCATTTTCTTTTTTCCTTCTCCCCTCTCTCCTGGATCTTCCCAATTCAAGGATCGAATCTGCTTCTCCTACATTACCTGTGGTCTCCTGCATTGCAGACTGATTCTTTACTGCTGAGCCAGCAGTGTTAGCTATATACATAAATATATTTCCCATATACAGATATTTTTCCCAGGTGTATTTTAACAATTTTTGTGTAATTTCCTTCCCCAGGTGATACGGAGATTATATCCGTGTATGTATCAGTTCAGTTCAGTTCACTCAGTCACGTCTGATTCTTTGTGACCCCATGGACTATAGCAGGCCAGGCCTCCTTGTATCTCCCATCAATAATAAAGGTCAATTCTTATTCTTCACATTCATGGCACTACTTGATATTACTAATCAAATAGCTTTACTAATAAAATAGTAAAATCTTAAATTGATTTTACTTTAATTTTTATTTTCCTAATAGCAGTTTTACTATATATTATTTCATATACTAGGGGTTCCCTCAGAGAAGGCAATGGCAACCCACTCCAGTACTCTTGCCTGGAAAATCCCATGGATGGAGGAGCCTGGTGGGCTGCAGTCCATGGGGTCGCTAAGAGTCGGACACGACTGAGCTACTTCACTTTCATGCATTGGAGAAGGAAATGGCAACCCACTCCAGTGTTCTTGCCTGGAGAATCCCAGGGACAGGGGAGCCTGGTGGGCTGCTGTCTCTGGGGTTGCACAGAATCAGACATGACTGAAGCGACTTAGCAGCAGCAGGGCTTACCTGGTGGCTCAGCTGGTAAAGAATCTGCCTGCAATGCAGGAGACCTGCGTTCAATCCCTGGGTTAGAAAGATCTCCTGGAGATGGGAATAGCTACCCACTCCAGTATTTTGGCCTAGAGAATTCCATGGACTGTATAGTCCATGGGGTTGCAAAGAGTTGGACATGACTGAGTGACTTTCACTTTCATTTCATGTACTTATGAGCAACTGCATACCTACTTTTATGAATTGTTTCCTTATCTTATTAACAAATGTTTCTGCTGGATTAATTGGTTAAAATATGTTTTAGAGTGGTAAATGAACTGTTCCATAATTCTGTTCAATTTTTTTTTTATATTCTGTGTGAAAAAGACAGGATACACTCTTTTAAGTAAGAAGATTACTTACTTAATCTTCTCTGGGACAGAGATGGGAAAAAAGTACTTAAAATTGCTTTTGTTTTGTTTTTGATGCTTTTTGTAAAGGTTGACTTATACAAGGCCTGTTATTTCTCAAAGACAACAAAATATGCTGAGATATATTTTAGAAACTGTTAATTGTTGGGAAAATATACCACCAATGCGATGGGTTATATTTTCAAAACTTGTAAAGATTTTTATTTGATATTCTACTTTTTATAAAACAATTATTTTGTTTAATTTCTAGAAAGTATTTTTAAATGAAATATAGTTATACTTTTACTTTTTGTAAATATGTTAATTATCAATATTTCACATAATTTTATCTTTCTTAAAATCAAATTTCCTTAAAAATGTGCATTTGGTGGGAAACCAAGACCTAGGCTTATGGAAGGCTATTATTGCTATTTGAACCTAAGCTCTGTTGATTCTAGGGATGTGTTTTTCAACCCATGAATTAAACACAGTAGTACAGAATAAACATTGTTTTATTAAATATGATGTGTTTATAAAATTTACTATGTCATAACCAAGAGAGCCAAATACTAGCATTGGATATAATGTTAAGCTGAGTTTGGCACGCTCTATGGTGTATGGCAGCGTAAAACTAATAGTATGCATGAGGCACAGGGTAAAAATAAGTCTATGGCAAAGTTAATTATATGCCCTCTGAAATATTAAAAGAACTTTGCTTCACAATTTTAAAAGAGAATACATCAGGTTGACAAACTGGCTTGTTTAATTATACATGTTTAAGGAATGAACAAAAAATATAATAATAGTGATGTAAATTTTCAAGTCACCTTCAAAAATTCTAGTATTCAGTAACATTTCAACAATACAAAAAGTGAGTTAATAGTCTTTGAGAGATTTAGAAATAGCTGATTGAATGATTAAAGAAGCACAGATATGTATTAACTTGGCATTGGTATTAAATGGAATTGGTGTTGTAATAGAAACAAAAGAATATTTTTTCACAACCTCTTTCCAAAGCAGGAAAAGAAATGGCTCATAATAACACACTATTACAAACAGAGAAAGTAATTCTGAACATGTTTTTCTTTTATTATTCTCTGGAACAAGCTGAGAGAGATTTATGAATTTATACAAGTAAATAAGTGTAAAATAATATAGGAATTTTTCTACTTTCTTTTGTTGCTTATTGAGTAAAAAGAGTGTTTCCACACTGTACCTTTGCAAAATTTAACTGATATAAGTAATATCATGATATATGAGGCACATTTACCTTCACTTTTAACCTTAAGTCACCAAGTTACAGATAATTGGAGATTTGTAACTATTATGTAGAAAACTGAGGCATTTCCAGATACAATAAGTAAAAGATAATCTATCAGTCTCCACAGCCTGATAACTAGTATTTTTAAACTACATTTACAGACATTTCTAAAATTTCTGTTTCCATTTAAATAATCATTGAATTATTCTGTCTCTGTTTAAATAATCATGAATGTTTCAAAATCATGTAATGTGGCTATGCAGTCAGTGTCATTTTATTTCATCATTATGCCTACACAAACCAAAATTCAGATTATCTTGAAATGTGATAACTTTTCTAGATTTGTAGATTTATTACTAAATTAGCAGTCAGGCAAAAAACAATGTGAAATGTTTCCCTTGGCTCAGTTAAAGATGAAATTTCTTAGTTTGATTAAACTGATTAGTTCATTTAGCTTATTTAACTTATGTGTATGTGTATGTAAATTTATATAAGTCAGTGACCTCATCCTTATTGGTAGCAGGATTTCAAACTTTAAGCATTAAACATAAGACAAATAATTGAATAATAACTCAATTGCCTACATTACATGTTAAGTTACAACACTTGAGGGATTTGAATCTTAATAAAGACAGTATATTCCAACATAAATTTCAAGCTAATGCTGTTGTTGAGAAGTAGAACCCATAGCCAAAGTATTTTTTGTTTGTTTGTTTGCTTGAGGAGTTCTACGAAGCCTTTAAATTCTAAGCATTAAATCATTAGTTTAATCATAAGAAAGTGTACAATTAGCACAGTTCTACAATGATAGATTTCTTTGTTTTCATTATTGCTGGATTTTCTTATATAAAGATTTTGCCCATATTCTTCTGTTTCTCAAGCTTAAAAAATAATTCTATTAAAGGGAATGTTTTCACTTCAATCAGTTCTTTTTTCAGAATTTCAGAAATAAAACAGAAATATGATTGCAGAAAAATTAATAAATGCTTTTATTACTTAAATAATAAAATTAGATACAAATGGAAATCACATTAAATTTTAGTATGTGTGCATGCAGGCTAAGTCCCTTCAGTCATGCTACAGATTGTAGCCCACCCAGGCCTCTCTGTCCATGAGATTCTCCAGGCAAGAAAACTGGAGCGGGTTGCCATACCCTCTTCCAGGAAATTTTAGTATATTAAAAAATAACACAAAAATGTTATTGTGCAAAATATCTATTATTTGTAAAATACTAACAAAGCTGGGGAATTTAATTTATTTTTGGCATTATTAATGTTTAAATATGCTTTGTTGACAAACTATATGGAAAATATCTTGTAAATTTAATGTTTTAACAAGACAGAGAAATCATATAAACTGTGAAATATAGTATTTTTGTTTTATAATTACATTTAAATATTTTTTAAATTACAAAATGATGGAGTCATTAAGGAAAAATTGCAATGTACAGAAAAAAATTAATAGCCAAATTATACCATGAAGTAATACTCACTTTAAAAATTTTATTTGCTATTTATTGCTAATCTACATCTTGATGAAGGTGATGGTTGTGTGAAAGTGAATATTTTTTAAAAACCCATCAAATTTGAATTTTCACTTCCAGATGTGATGGAATAACCTGTATGTCCATTTGCCTTTAACAAATAATAATTGAGACAAAATATAGAAGCATACTTGAACCAAATATAGCATAAACTTATGATTATTGAGGAGACAAAATAAATAAGCACAGGAAAACAAATAGAGTCTGGAAGCCTTCCTAAGTTGATAATACGGAATTTTTAAGATTTGGGGTAGTGCAGACATTATGATTCATCAGGCCTAGCACAGGAGAGAAGTGATATACATAAAGAGAGAGATCTGGATACCTACAGAATATTTCCTTTGAATCTTCACTTGGATAATGAACAATGTTGGACATAGGAAAATCAACCAAGCCCAGAAAAGAATCATGAAAAAGAGAGCAGGTGGTAAAATCACTGGAGACACTAGAAGGCCGACTATAGTTTATGTTCTCATTAGTCAGAGTGGCAATGCCTCCTCAATTTATGGAGTAACAAGGAGATAGAGATTAAAGGCCCACTCTGGTCCTGTATAACAAAACTTAAGCTCAGTTCTGAGAAATAGCTAATTGTTCCTGAGTTATTAAATAAATCCCAGATCCAGGCCTAAACATATTTAAAGTGATGTAACAACAAAAAAACAAAATCAGGCTCCAAAATAAAAATTGCAAATATAATGACTAGCATCCAATCAAAAATTTCCAAACATGCTGATAAGCAGGAAAAAAAAATGACTGTAATAAGGAGAAAACCAATCAATAGTTATAAATCCAGAAATGATAGAAATAAGGGAATTAGTAGATAAAAGAACAAGTACAAATATATTCTGTGTGCCAAAGAATTGATGCTTTTGAACTATGGTGTTGGAGAAGACTCTTCAGAGTCTCTTGGACTGCAAGGAGATCCAGTCAATCCTAAAGGAAATCAGTTCTGAATATTCTTTGGAAGGACTGATGCTGAAGCTGAAACTTCAATACTTTGGCCACCTGATGCAAAGAAATGACTCATTTGAAAAGACCCTGAAGCTGGGAAAGATTGAAGGCAGGAGGAGAAGGGGATGACAGAGAATGAGATGGTTGGATTGCATCTCTGACTCAATAGATATGAGTTTGAGTAGACTCGGGGAGTTGGTGATGGACAAGGAGGCCTGGCATGCTGCAGTCTGCTGGGTTGCAAGGAGTTGGATAAGACTGAGCAACTAAACTGAACAAATATATTCCATAAATTTACAAAATTATGGTAGAGGGAAGCATGAGCCTAATAGAACTATAGACAATATTAAAACACCCAAATCAAACTTCTAAAGATAAAAATACAATGCCTCAGAAGAAAACTACACTGGATGACATTAATACAGGATTAATAAGTACTATGGAAGAAAATGTTAGTGAATTTGGAACTATAGTAGAAATACTAGAATATATAAAAATAAATTTTAACCTACTTCTAAGGTTTTATATATTCAGCTATTAAATTTAACTCTATGTTCTATTGTTGTTGTTATTCAGATGCTCAGTTGTGTCTGACTCTTTGCAACCTCATGGACTGTAACACATTGGCTTCCCTGTACTTCACTTTTCCCCAGAATTTGCTCAAACTTCAGGCAATTGAGTCAATGATGCCATCCAACCATCTCATCTTCTGTCAGCTCCTTCTCCTCATGTCCTCAGTGTTTCTTAGCATCAGGGTCTTTTCCAACGAGTTGGCTCTTGGCATCAGGTGACCAAAGTATTAGAGCTTCAGCTTCAGCATCGGTCCTCCCAATTACTATTCAGGGTTGATTTCCTTTAGGATTGACTGGTTTGATCTCCGTGTAGTCCAGGGGACTCTCAAGACTCTTTTCCAGCACAGTAGTTATAAAGCATTAATTCTTTGGCACTCAGTTTTCTTTATGGTCCAACTCTTGCATCTGCCATGATTACTGGAAAAACCAAAGATTTGACTCTATGGGCCTTTGTTGGCAAAGCACGTCTAGATTTGTCATAGCTTTTCTTCCAAGGAGCAAGCGTTTTTGTTTTTTTTTTCCCTTCTAGTTTTATTGAGATACAATTGATATAACTTAGCACTGTGTAAGTTTTTTTTTTTCTAATTTTATTTTATTTTTAAACTTTACATAATTGTATTAGTTTTGCCAAATATCAAAATGAATCCGCCACAGGTATACATGTGTTCCCCATCCTGAACCCTCCTCCCTCCTCCCTCCCCATACCATCCCTCTGGGTCGTCCCAGTGCACTAGCCCCAAGCATCCAGAATCGTGCAACGAACCTGGACTGGCAACTCGTTTCTTACATGATATTTTACATGTTTCAGTGCCATTCTCCCAAATCTTCCCACCCTCTCCCTCTCCCACAGAGTCCATAAGACTGTTCTATACATCAGTGTCTCTTTTGCTGTCTCGTACACCGGGTTATTGTCACCATCTTTCTAAATTCCATATATATGCGTTAGTATACTGTATTTATGTTTTTCCTTCTGGCTTACTTCACTCTGTATAATAGGCTCCAGTTTCATCCACCTCATTAGAACTGATTCAAATGTATTCTTTTTAATGGCTGAGTAATACTCCATTGTGTATATGTACCACTGCTTTCTTATCCATTCATCTGCTGATGGACATCTAGGTTGCTTCCATGTCCTGGCTATTATAAACAGTGCTGCGATGAACATTGGGGTACACGTGTCTCTTTCCCTTCTGGTTTCCTCAGTGTGTATGCCCAGCAGTGGGATTGCTGGATCATAAGGCAGTTCTATTTCCAGTTTTTTAAGGAATCTCCACACTGTTCTCCATAGTGGCTGTACTAGTTTGCATTCCCACCAACAGTGTAGGAGGGTTCCCTTTTCTCCACACCCTCTCCAGCATTTATTATTTGTAGACTTTTGGATCGCAGCCATTCTGACTGGTGTGAAATGGTACCTCATAGTGGTTTTGATTTGCATTTCTCTGATAATGAGTGATGTTGAGCATCTTTTCATGTGTTTGTTAGCCATCTGTATGTCTTCTTTGGAGAAATGTCTATTTAGTTCTTTGGCCATTTTTTGATTGGGTCGTTTATTTTTCTGGAGTTGAGCTGTAGGAGTTGCTTGTATATTTTTGAGATTAGTTGTTTGTCAGTTGCTTCATTTGCTATTATTTTCTCCCATTCTGAAGGCTGTCTTTTCACCTTGCTAATAGTTTCCTTTGATGTGCAGAAGCTTTTAAGGTTAATTAGGTCCCCTTTGTTTATTTTTGCTTTTATTTCCAATATTCTGGGAGGTGGGTCATAGAGGATCCTGCTGTGATGTATGTCGGAGAGTGTTTTGCCTATGTTCTCCTCTAGGAGTTTTATAGTTTCTGGTCTTACGTTGAGATCTTTAATCCATTTTGAGTTTATTTTTGTGTATGGTGTTAGAAAGTGGTCTAGTTTCATTCTTTTACAAGTGGTTGACCAGATTTCCCAGCACCACTTGTTAAAGAGATTGTCTTTAATCCATTGTATATTCTTGCCTCCTTTGTCAAAGATAAGGTGTCCATATGTGTGTGGATTTATCTCTGGGCTTTCTATTTTATTCCATTGATCAATATTTCTGTCTTTGTGCCAGTACCATACTGTCTTGATAACTGTGGCTTTGTAGTAGAGCCTGAAGTCAGGTAGGTTGATTCCTCCAGTCCCATTCTTCTTTCTCAAGATAGCTTTGGCTATTGGAGGTTTTTTGTATTTCCATACAAATTGTGAAATTATTTGTTCTAGCTCTGTGAAGAATACTGTTGGTAGCTTGATAGGGATTGCATTGAATCTATAAATTGCTTTGGGTAGTATACTCATTTTCACTATATTGATTCTTCCAATCCATGAACATGGTGTATTTCTCCACCTTTTAGTGTCCTCTTTGATTTCTTTCACCAGTGTTTTATAGTTTTCTATATATAGGTCTTTAGTTTCTTTAGGTAGATATATTCCTAAGTATTTTATTCTTTCCATTGCAATGGTGAATGGAATTGTTTCCTTAATTTCTCTTCTGTTTTCTCATTATTAGTGTATAAGAATGCAAGGGATTTCTGTGTGTTGATTTTATATCCTGCAACTTTACTATAGTCATTGATTATTTCTAGTAATTTTCTGGTGGAATCTTTAGGGTTTTCTATGTAGAGGATCATGTCATCTGCAAATAGAGTTTTACTTCTTCTTTTCCAATTTGGATTCCTTTTATTTCTTCTTCTGCTCTGATTGCTGTGGCCAAAACTTCCAAAACTATGTTGAATAGTAATGGTGAAAGTGGGCACCCTTGTCTTGTTCCTGACTTTAGAGGAAATGCTTTCAATTTTTCACCATTGAGGATAATGTTTGCTGTGGGTTTGTCATATATAGCTTTTATTATGTTGAGGTATGTTCCTTCTATTCCTGCTTTCTGGAGAGTTTTTATCATAAATGGATGTTGAATTTTGTCAAAGGCTTTCTCTGCATCTATTGAGATAATCATATGGTTTTTATTTTTCATGACTGTGGTCACCATCTGCAGTGATTTTCGGGCCCAAGAAAGTAAAGTCTATTGCTGCTTCTATTTTTTCCCCATCTATTTGCTATGAAGTGATAGGACCAGACACGATAATCTTAGCTTTTTTGAATGTTGAGTTTTAAGCCAGCTCTTTCACTCTCCACATTAACCTTCATCCGTAAGCTCACTTATTCTTCACTTTCTGTATTACGGTGGTGTCATCTGAATATCTGAGGTTATTGATATTTCTGTGGGAAATCTTAATTTCAGGTTTTGCTTCATCCAGCCCAGCATTTTACATGATGCACTCTGTATATAAAAGTTAAATAAGCAGGGTGACAATATACAGTTTGATGTACTCCTTTCCCAATTTTGAACCTGTCCATTTTTCCATGTCCAGTTCTGTTTCTTCTTGACCTGCAGACAGGTTTCTCAGGAGGCAGGTAAGGTGGTCTGGTATTCGCATCTGTTGAAGAATTTTCCACAGTTTGCTAGGATCCACACAGTCAAAGGCTTTAGTGTAGTCAATGAAGCAGAAGTAGATGTTTTTCTGGAATTTCCTGGCTTCTCCATGATCAAACAAATGTTGGCAATTTGATCTCTAGGGTTTCTCTGCCTTTTGTAAATTCGGCTTGTGTATCTGGAAGTTCTCAGTTTATGTTCTCCTGAAGCCTAACTTCAAGGATTTTGAGGATTACCTTGCTAGTTACCTTTTGCACATCACTTGCTAGCATGTGAAATGAGGGCGATTGTGTTTGAACACAATCAAACACAATAAACATTGTGTTTGAACATTCTTTGGCATTGACCTTTCTTTGGGATTGGAATGAAAAATGAACTTGTCCAGTCCTGTAGCCACTGTAGAGTTTTCCAAATTTGCTGGCATATTGAGCACAGCACTTTCACAGCATCATCTTTTAGAATTTTAACTAGCTCAGCTGGAATTCCATCACCTCCACTAACTTTGTTCATTGACTTTACACTCCGTGGTGTCTGACTTTAGGTAAGTGACCACACCATCATGGATATCCAGGTCATTAAGATCTTTTGTCATACAGTTCTTCTGTACAGTTCTGCTTGCCACCTCTTCTTCATTTCTTCTGCTTCTGTTAGGTCCATACCATCTGTCTATTATTGTGCCCATATTTGCATGAAATGTTCCTTTGTTATCTCTAATTTTCTTGCCTACATCTCTAGTCTTTCCCATTCTATTGTTTTCCTCTATTTCTTTGCATTGTTCACTTAAGAAGGCTTTCTTATATCTCCTTGCTATTATTTGGAACTCTGCATCCAATTGGGTATATCTTTTACTTTCTCCTTTGCTTGTACCTTCTTTTCTTTTCTCAGCTGTTTGTACAGCCTTCTCAGAAAAACATTTTGCTGTCCTGCATTTCTTTTTCTTTGAGATACTATTGGTCACCACCTCTTGTACAATGTTATGAGCCTCTGTCCATAGTTTTTCAGGTACTCTGTCTCTCAGATCTAGTGTGTCTATCTGTCTATGATCTATGTTGTGATATTTATACTTTTGTTTATGGAGTTAGGAAAGGAACAAGATTCATTTTGCCTTGGGATATTTGTCTGTTCCAGCACAATTTATTGATAAAATCATTAATTTACAATTGTATTATCTTTGCAATCTTATTAAGATTTGATTGACCATGTAAGATGGATCTATTTCTGCCCCCTCCTTTCTTTCAATTAATCTATATGCCTATATTTTCTTTTTTTTTTGCCAAGGTATCTTGTTTACTATAGTTTTAGAATAAGCCTTGAAATCAGAAAGCATATGTGCTTCAGCTTTATTTCTTTCTTTCAAAATTTAGCCCTTCTGTATTCTTTGTGTTCCCAAATACATTCAAGAATATATTTGTATGTATCTAAAAAAATATTGTTTAGTAAGATTGCATTAAATCCATGCATGAATTTGGGAGAGAAATAACTGATATCACAAAAATACTGAGTTTTCTACTTCATTAATATTGTACCTCTCACCATTTATTTAGTCTTATTTTATTTTCTTCAGTAATACCCCATAGTTTTCAGGATATATGTCTCCCAAATAATCTGTTAAATTAACCCAGGTGTTGCTGGCTATTGATACTAGAGTAAACTGCTTTACTTACATTTAAAATTTTTTATTTTTTTTAAATTTAGAGCTGTTTTACATTTACAAAATTATTGCAAAGATTATACAATGAATTCCTATATACCCCTGATTCCATTTTCTTAATTTAACATCTTCCATTACTATAGTACAATAGTCACAATTAATGAGCCACAATTGCTGATACATTATTACATTAAATTATTATTAACAACTACTTTAAAAGTATATACCTTATTCTCATTGTCCTAGTTTTTTCCCGAAATCTCTTTTTTCTTCAGAATCACACACATGATACCACCTTAAAGTTAGTAGTACAGCTGACCCTTGAACAACATGAATTTGAGGTCTGGGGGCCAACATATACAGATTTCTTTCACTAACTATATAGTACAGTACTACATGATCCACTCTGGTTAAATCTGAGGATGTATAACCATGGATATGGAAGAATGGTGTGTATGGAGGGCTGATAATAAATTATATGAGCATTTTTAAAGTGAGTGGCAGGAGAGCATCTCTAACCCCCTTGTTGTTCAAGGGTCAACTATAATGTCTTCTTAGGTTGCTTTGATTGTTAAAGTTTGACTTTCCTCATTTTTTATGAACTTAAAAGTTTTGAGAAAGACTGCTAAGGGATCTTATAGAATGTTCCTGAGTTGGAATTTGTCTCATGGCTTTCAGAATGTGTCTCAGAGAGGAAACCACAGACATAAAATGTGATGGTCTTCACATTATATTGGAGTATATATTATCAGTATGCCTCAGTATGTGACATACTCTTTATGTTAACCTTGATCTTCTGGCTAGAAGTAGTGTTTGTCAGTCTTCACTGAAAGTTACTCTTTTTTTCTCCCTCTCATTTCATAGTATTGTTAGATAGTCAATATTTAGAGCCATGGTTAAGGAAGGAGAAATAATACTCTGTCTCCTTAAGAGCAGAGTAAGTAAATAAATTATTTGAAATTATTCGGAACAGGAAGTATATTTACTCTCTTATATTTACTTATCAATCATTTTAAATATCAATATGAACACATGGATATTTTGTAGTTTGTGTTATATTCTAATACTACTTTATTAATTACGTTGGTCAAATTTTTCCAGCCTTGGACCACTTTCAGTTGGCCCATCTGTCCTTTTGAAATATCTCTATTATTGTGGATAGTGATTTGTTTGCTTTTCAGATATTTTCTTATTTTCTGACACTGCAAGGTGCTGCAGAATCATCTTGTATATTTCCTACCCCATCTTAGAATGAACCATTTCCCCAAGGAGCACTGCTGCTGCTGCTGCTGAGTCGCTTCAGTCGTGTCCGACTCTGTGTGACCCCACAGACAGCAGCCCACCAGGCTCCCCCATCCCTGGGATTCTCAAGGCAAGAACACTAGAGTGGGTTGCCATTTCCTTCTCCAATGCATGAAAGGGAAAAGTGAAAGTGAAGTCGCTCAGTTGTGTCTGACTCCTAGCGACCCCATGGACTGCGGCCCTCCAGGATCCTCCGTCCATGGGATTTTCCAGGCAAGAGTACTGGAGTGGGGTGCCATTGCCTTCTCCACAAGGAGCAATGGTTCTCTTTATTGGTAAGGGGCATTAGAAACCAAGATCTGAATCCTTAGGGTACTAATTACCCCAAGTTATCATTACTTCCATTTATTCTCAGCTGAAAAAGCATAGTGATATGTATGAATATACTAAGTTGTGTGTACATATATGTTTATAAACATTTCTATGTTTAACAATCTGTATTTATATGAAGGTAAATATAAGTCCCATACTGATGTTTCCAACTCTAATCCATTACCACATTTATTATTCTATCTTCTTCCCCTTGTATATATGTAACTCTGCACTCAACAATAAGAAACCTGGTTCCCACCATTCACTATCCATTTACTTTGCTCAACTCTAGTAGACATGTATAGTTTCAGAATTGTTAACCTGTATATCCATGGGGAAAATACTTTATCAACTAGAGAACAAATTCATGTACAGTTCCCTTTGCCTTTAGTCTTACAAACTCCACTCATTTCCAGAGGTGCTTAGGTCAGCATCTCAACCCCCCAGCTCTTTCAATGAGCTTGTGTCTACAGTGGTAATACATTTTATTCCAGTCTAAGTTTCATCCTGAGATCACTTAACCTCCTGAATGATTTTTCAAAATTTGCATATAATAAGGATGAGGTTTATTTTTTGCACTGTGAAGTTCAAGAGATTTTGACAAATGCTTACCACCTTGTATTCAATAATACAGCATCATACAGGACATCATCATTTCTCTACCCTAGAGACAATCCCCTGGGAATCTGCTATTCAACTCATACATCAAGTGTTTGTCCAGTGAATTTGCTACACTTACTTATTAGTTATTGAAGTTTTTTTGTCCATTCTTTGGGAATTTTTACATAATCTTGTCATGTGCAAATAGAGACAATTTTATTTCTTCATTTCTAATCCATACCATTTTTATTTCCTTTTCTTTTCTTAATTCATTAGCAAGGACTTCCAGAAAGCTGTTGAACTGCAGTGTTGGGAGAGGACACACTTATCCTGATCCTTGGGTAGCCTTTCTAATAATTTTTTCCTCAAGTTTTGAGGTAAAGTGCCCACTTTCTTACTGTTATGTATGATGCTACTTGAAGGCTTTGGGATGAATGTTCCCTATCATATTGAAGAATTTCTTTTGTATTACTGCTTTTCTGAGATGTTTTATTTTTAAATCATGAGTGGATATTAGATACTGCCCATTTTTTCTGTGCCAAATCTGTAGTCTAATAATTTTTCTTCCCTAACCTATCAATTGGAGAAGGAAATGGCAACCCACTCCAGAATTCTTGCCTGGAGAATCCCATGGACAGAGGTGCTCAGCAGGGTACAGTTCATAGGAATGCAAAGAGTCAGACACAACTGAGCAACTAAACCACTACCAAAAACAACCTTTCAGTGTGGTAGATTACATTGTTTGATTTTGATTATGAAAGCTGAGGCAGCCATGCAGGCCTGAAATGTTTTGTTTTCAAAGACTTAAGATAAATTTTATTTATTTTTTTAAAAAATTCTATTAAAGTATAGTTGATTTACAGTGTTGTGTTAATTTCTGCTGTACAGTAAAGTGATTCAGCTATACATATATAATGTATATATTTTTATATGTATTTAATATTCTTTTAAACTGTGGTTTAACACTGGATATTAAACATAGTTTCCTGTGCTATATAGTAGGATCTTGCTGTTTTGTTGTTGTTGTTCAATCACTAAGTAATGTCCGACTCTGTGACCCCATGGACTGCGGCATGCCAGGCTTCTCTGTCCTTCACTGTCTCCCAGAGTTTGCTCAGATTCATGTCCTTTGAGTCAGTGATGCCATCCAACCATCTCATCCTCTGCAGCCCTCTTCCTTTTGTCTTTGCTCTTTCCCAGCATCAGGATCTTTTCCTTTCTTGTTATTTATCCATTCTATATACTATGGACGGAGGTTCATGACATTGTACAGGAGGGGGGATCAAGACCATCCCCATGGAAAAGAAATGCAAAAAAGCAAAATGGCTGTTGGAGAAGGCCTTACAAATAGCTGTGAAAAGAAGAGAAGCAAAAAGCAGGAGAAAAGGAAAGATATAAGCATCTGAATGCAGAGTTCCAAAGAATAGCAAGGATGGATAAGAAAACCTTCCTCAGTGATCAATGCAAAGAAATAGAGGAAAACAACACAATGGGAAAGACTAGAGATCTCTTCAAGAAAATTAGAGATACCAAGGGAACATTTCATGCAAAGTTGGGCTCAAAAAAGGACAGAAATGGTATGGACCTAACAAAGGCAGAAGATATTAAGAAGAGATGGCAAGAATACACAGAAGAATATACAAAAAAGATCTTCATGACCCAGATAATCACGATGGTGTGATTACTCACCTAGAGCCAGACATCCTGGAATGTGAAGTCAAGTGGACCTTAGAAACCATCACTAACCATCACTATGAAAAAAGCTAGTGGAGGTGATGGAATTCAAGATGAGCTATTTCAGATCCTGAAAGATGATGCTGTGAAAGTGCTGCACTCAATATACCAGCAAATTTGGAAAACTCAGCAGTGGCCACAGGACTGGAAAAGGTCAGTTTTCATTCCAATCCCAAAGAAAGGCAATGCCAAAGAATGCTCAAACTACTGCACAATTGCACTCATCTCACATGCTAGTAAAGTAATGCTCAAAATTCTTGAAGCCAGGCTTCCAGATGTTCAAGCTGGTTTTAGAAAAGGCAGAGGAACCAGAGGTCAAATAGCCAATATCCTCTGGATCATGGAAAAAGTAAGAGAGTTCCAGAAAAAACATCTATTTCTGCTTTATTGACTATGCCAAAACCTTTGACTGTGTGGATCACAATAAACCGAGGAAAATTCTGAAAGAGATGGGAATACCAGACCACCTGACCTACCTCTTGAGAAACCTATATGCAGGTCAGGAAGCATCAGTTAGAACTGGACATGGGACAACAGACTGGTTCCAAATAGGAAAAGGAGTACGTCAAGGCTGTGTATTGTCACCCTGCTTATTTAACTTATATGCAGAGTACATCATGACAAATGCTGGGCTGGATGAAGCACAAGCTGGAATCAAGATTGCTGGGAAACATATCAATAACCACAGATATGCAGATGACACCACCCTTATGACAGAAAGTGAAGAGGAACTAAAATGCCTCTTGGTGAAAGTGAAAGAGGAGAGTGAAAAAGTTGGCTTAAAGCTCAACAATCAGAAAACGAAGATCATGGCATCTGGTCCCATCACTTCATGGGAAATAGATGGGGAAACAGTGGAAACAGTGTCAGACTTTATTTTTTTGGGCTCCAAAATCACTGCAGATTGTGATTACAGCCATGAAATTAAAAGACTCTTACTCCCTAGAAGGAAAATTATGACCAACCTAGATAGTGTATTGAAAAGCAGAGATATTACTTTGCCAACAAAGGTCCATCTAGTCAAGGCTATGGTTTTTCCAGTGGTCATGTATGGATATGAGAGTTGGACTGTGAAGAAAGCTGAGCGCTGAAGAATTGATGCTTTTGAACTGTGGTGTTGGAGAAGACTCTTGAGAGTCCCTTGGACTGCAAGGAGATCCAACCAGTCCATCCTAAAGGAGATCAGTCCTTTGTGTTCATTGGAAGGACTGATGCTGAAGCTGAAACTCCAATACTTTGGCCACCTCATGCAAAGAGTTGACTTATTAGAAAGACCCTGATGCTGGTAGGGATTGGGGGCAGGAGGAGGAGGGGACGACAGAGGATGAGATGGCTGGATGGCATCACCAGCTCAATGGACACGAGTTTGAGTGAACTCCAGGAGTTGGTGATGGGCAGGGAGGCCTGGTATGCTGTGATTCATGGGATTGCAAAGAGTCGGACAGGACTGAGCGACTGAACTGAACTGAACTGATATAATAGTTTGCATCTACTAATCCCAAACTCTCCAAACTTCCCCTCAACTCTCCCTCCTGCTTGGCAATCACAAATCTGTTCTAAGAATAGTTTTAGGTCCACAGAAAAATTAAGAGGAAACTATAGAGATTTCCCATTATACCTCCTGATGCCACACATGCATAGCTTCCCCCATTATCGACATCTACTACCAGTTATACATTGATTATAATGATTAATTTTATATTTAAAAATGTCTCACTGTTTATATTTAATTTATTTAATTATTAATTTAATTTAATGTCTCACTGTATATATTTAATATATATAAATATAAATTATTATGCATGCAGTTCTTACTGTACATGGTAGTATGGGACCATAATCATGAGTGTTCTAACCAGAACATTACAAATGAATCTTAATATCAATAGTGAAAATTAAATATGTTAGATGCTCACAAAGAACATATTATTCCTATACCAGAAATGGCTTTGGAAATACAGCAAATGGGTTCACTTAGGTCACCCTGAGGCTGGGGCACATATCTCTTAGGTTAAAGTTAAGCTACCTGAAAGGACAGAGATCATGGTCAGTTGGACCACCTTGGACACAGGAAACACATGCTCTGGGCACAAAGAGGTCACAGGTGGTATTAGTGATCATATTCCTGATCACCAGATCCACTGAGAGTCAAGAATCTAGGCTATAGAAAATTCTAGTTGTCTAGGTGATGTATTGTTTGCCTACAAGCCCCAACCTACCATGAATCGAAGCAGTATCCAGGAGAAGGTAGATCATTCAGGAATCTTTGCTATGTGCATTCAACTTGAAATGAGAGACTGGAACAAAAACTGCCGGTAACCAGTGATTAGCTACATTTTTATTGTTGTTTACAAGGATACAAACCTCTTGTAATCCAGTCCACTGGATCCTCTCTCATTCTTTTGAAGCGTTTAGGTTAAAGAGAGATAGCAAGATAAAAAGCCCATTATCCTTTAATGAGGGTGCTAAAGTATCCTAATATTGTAGAGAACACCAGGATCTTTTGGGAAATTTTCAGGACAAAAAATATGCAACAGTATCTAGTGTGCTTGCACGCTAAGTTCCTTCAGTCATGTCTGACTCTGTGTGGCCTTCTGGGCTATAGCCCACCAGGCTCCTCTGTCCATGGGATTCTTCAGGCAAGAATACTGGAGTAGGCTGCCATGTCCTCCTCCAGGGGATCTTCCCAACCCAGGGATTGAACTCACATCTCTTGGGTTTCCTGCATTGGCAGGTGGGTTCTTTACCACTAGCACCACCTGGGAACAGTACCTAGGAAGATAACTAATCCCCCTCAAAAGTAAGAGCATCCAACCCTAGAGGAATTGCTTGAAATTTAAATGTTGATTTCAAATTGTGAATGCAAGCAGACAGTAAGGTGTGGTTTACATAGGAGCCTCACTTCTAACTCAGGTGATAGACTGACCCATCAGAAGGAAAAAATACATGCTGAATTCAGGGAGCAAAAGATATTTCCTTAGACTCTGATTCCATTTGGGTCCTATTATACCAGAAAAGTTCTCCTCCTGAATTGCAAGCAGGCTTCCCAAGTGGTGCTAGCAGTAAAGAATCCACCTGCCAATGCAGGAGAGCTAAGAGATGCAGGTTAGATCTCTGAGTCAGGAAGATCCCCTGGAGGAGGGCATGACAACCCACTCCTGTATTCTTGCCTTGAGAACCCCATGGACAGAGAGGCCTGTTGGACTACAGTCCATAGGGTTGCAAAGAGTCTTCATGACTGAAATGACTTGGCATGCATGAACTAAGAAATGAATGTCTGCTGGCTCTGGGCCAAGGTCCTGAGAAGTTTGCTTCAAGTGAAGCTCCATGGCTGATACAGAAAACAGACTCTGAAAGAATTGACAGGTAGGAAAAAATTGTCAGGAGTGGACAAACTGGGATAACAATAGGAAGCTAAAACAATTCTAGGGGATGAAACATTTGGAAGATAAAGGGGGAGGGGAAAATGTTATTAATAAGACGTTATATATGAGGGAAGCCTACCATCCTTTTCATATCTGATCTATTCATTCTCACCCCCACAACACTCAGCCTCAGGTTCTGAAACACACAGTGAAGGAGAATTGCCTGTCTCACCTCAAAATTACTTAAAACAACAACAACAAAGCCCTATCCTCTATTTTGATTGCCACCCTGCCCCTGAGTTTTTCTGAATCTACTCAGCCAAGAGGAGAACAAAGCTTGAAGGGCAACAGTGCCTCTCTACACAATTGCTTGCTGAAAGGGTATATTGCTAAGTCAAGGGGATGCCGAAGCCCTGGAAACTGAATTTTGGCTCACTTGATGGACCTGCCATTCCTTCAGCTTCAGCCGAATAAAGCTAGCACCATTCAGCTTGCTCACTAACACTGGCTGACGGTTTTCATAGTGATGGATGGATCAAATCAGAGTTTGTTGCGGGGTGGAATGCTGATGGGAAACATGTATCTACACAATGATCATAGCTTTTAACAGAATCTCAAGACTTTCAGGAAGAGAAAAGTATAGAAATGGGAAGTGACAATGAACTTCTTCCCTGTTGCTACTTCAACTTCAGCAGATAAATAGACATTTACAGCTGGATGAAACAATTTGAGACTCTGTGGAAAGATAATAGTTGTGTAACAGCCTATCTATTTCATTCCTGAGGGGAAATGACCAACCACAGCTGACTTGATGTAGCTATAATATGCTCCAAAAAGCAAATGACTACGTAGGGTCATGTAGAATGACAACCACTCTTTTTATTCCTGTCTTAGAAATATGGTATGAGCCCCTGAATTAGGGGGCTAAGCCAAAGTACAATGAGCAGAATTGTCTTAGAGGGCTTCTGAGGACTCAGAAAATTTCTAAGGCAATAGCACTCCACTCAAGTACTCTTGCCTGGAAAATCCCATGGACGGAGGAGCCTGGAAGGCTGCAGTCCATGGTGTCGCTGAGGGTCGGACACGACTGAGCGACTTCACTTTCACTTTTCACTTTCCTGCATTGGAGAAGGAAATGGCAACCCACTCCAGTGTTCTTGCCTGGAGCATCCCAGGGACAGGGGAGCCTGGTGGGCTGCTGTCTCTGGGGTCACACAGAGTCGGACACAACTGAAGCGACTTAACAGCAGCAGCAGAAGTTACTGGTTTAACAAGTTGTTTCTAAATTTGTTTTGAGAAAAGTATTCAAAACTTCTGTTTTATATGGATGAGAGTCCACATTTGTCCCAGATTAATGATGCTACTTTCACTCATAATTGAGTCCACAGAAATGTTAGCACTGACATTTCATAGAACATTGTGCTGTATTAATAGTATTATCCGGGTTGAACTTGATGAACATAAGTAAGTACTCTCAGCCTTAGTAAGATGTATGCATACCAAAGTGAGGGAGATAAACTTCAGAAAGTTTTCAGGGGCCTGAAATATTCCTGAATAATTTAGTAACCAGTGGTACAGGCATGCTGAGATATCATCTTTAAAGTCAAGGCCAGGCCATTGCACATTCCATGTCACACTATTAAGGGAACAACTTGAATTGTTTCAAAAAGCAACTTGGTGAGATTCTGTGGATTTGAGACTCTGAGAAGCCCCAGTAGCAAAGTGGGGCAGGTATTAATAGAATGCTAAGATAAACTCAGTGGCCCTCATCCTTGTATAAACTTCTCCCTTTGAGTGGGGATTGAACCTGGGAATTTGATGAGCTATCATCCCAATGATTATGTCACATGTCAAAAGATATTTTACTGAAGTGATTTTACTCTAAAAGCAGTTTAAGAAATTGTCCTTGGTGAGCCTGACCTAATCAGGTGAGTCCTTAAGAGGAATGACATTCTTCCTAGTGAGAGACTTTCCTTCAAAATGTGAAATGATTTGATATTATGGAGATTTTTATAGCTGGATTTCATAAAAGAGAGTACCAGGTAGCAAGGAATGCAGGCATATTCCAGGAGCTGAAAGTAGCCCTTGGCAAGCAGTCATCAAGGAGTGAGGATCTCAATATTATAAAAAAAAAGAACTGGATTCTCCCAGAAATCTGAATATACTTGGAAACAGATTCTTCTTTGGGTTATCCAGACAGAAACTCAGTCTGACTGATACTTTAATTTCAAAGTTAGATCTTTATCAGAGAACTCAGGTAAACAATGCTTGGATAAGTGACCTGTAGAAGTGTGAGATAATAAATGTGTGTTGTTTTCAGTTCAGTTCAGTTCAGTTGCTCAGGCATGTCTGACTCTTTGTGACCCTATGCACTGCAGCATGCCAGGCTTCCCTGTCCATAACCAACTCCCACAGCTTGCACAAACTCATGTGCATTGAGTTGGTCATTCCATCCACCATCTCATCCTCTCTAGTGCCCTTCTCCTCCTGCCTTCAATTTTTCCCAGCATTAGGGTCTTTTCAAATGAGTCAGCACTTCGCATAAGGTGACCAAAGAACTGGAGCTTCAGCTTCAGCATCAATCCTTCCAATGAATATTCAGGACTGATTTCCTTTAGGATTGACTAGTTGGGTCCCTATGCAGTGTGAGGGACTCTCAAACGTCTTCTTCAACACCACAGTTCAAAAGCATCAGTTCTTCAGCACTCAGCTTTCTTTATGATCCAACTCTCACATCCATACATGACTACTTGAAAAACATAGTTTTGACTAGATAGACTTTTGTTGGCAAACTAATGTCTCTGCTTTTTAATACACTGTCTAGGTTGGTCATAGCATTTCTTCCAAGGAGCAAGCATTTTTAAATTTCATGGCTGCAGTCACCATCTGCAGTGATTTTGGAGCCCAAGAAAAGAAAGTCTGTCACTGTTTCCATTGTTTCCCCACCTATTTGCCATGGAGGGATGGGACCGGGTGCCATGATCTTAGTTTTTTGAATATTGAACCTTAAGCCAGCCTTTTCACGCTCTTCCTTCACTTTCATCAAGAGGCTCTCTAGTTCCCCTTCGCCTTCTGCCATAAGGGTGGTTTAATATGCATATCTGAGGTTATTGATATTTCTCCCGGCAATCTTGATTCCAGCTTGTGCTTCATCCAGTCTGACATTTCACATGATATACTCTGCATATAAGTTAAATAAGCACAGTGACAATATACAACCTTGACATACTCCTTTCCCAGCTGAAATCAGTCCATTGTTCCATGTCTGGTTCTAACTATTGCTTCTTGAGCTGCATACAGATTTCTCAGGAGGCGGGTAAGTCGGTCTGGTATTCCCATCTCTTTAAGAATTTTCCAAAGCTTGTTGTCATCCACACAGTTGTTTTAAGTTGCTAAACTGTGGTAAATTATTATAGCATCAGTAGAAGAACTAGTATCAGAGAGCAAAGCAGATTCCTAGAATTCTGGAACAAAGCCTTGCCTTTTGCAGCAGGGCATAATTTGCCATTTGAAATATACTCTAATGAGTGATTGGATCCTAGAGTAAACTAAATGGTTCACTCTGAGCTATCAAGTGACTTAACAGTCACCAAATCTACAGATCTTGCCTTTGAAATTACCAGATACAGTGAATCACAAGTGCAGAAAGTACAACAGCAATCTCTTTAGGATAAAAATGGTGTATTACAGCTTGGGCTCAGGTAAATTGAATGAGCAGACACTGTGTTGCCTATCTCTGTTGTACAGAAAGCTTTGCTTTAATTCATACCTTTGGATTATGTTGGTGCTTTTGCAAACAAATGACAGTGAGTGAACAAACTCAGAGTTAGTTTAATGATTTATTAGCATAGTATGTTGATGCAAACCAAAAGGAGAAGGTTTTGCACACTAGCCCTCCTTTGGTATACCTTAATGAATGCATTAAGAAATTATCTTAGAGACATAGCTATGAGCACTAAACATAGTTATTCACATTTTATGTTAAAAATGGTGTAATATATGATTAAAAACATATTTCCAGACATTGGGAAACAGCCTGCATGATTGGGGAAGAAACAAAGTTGAAATTTCAAGGAACAGAATAAAGATACTTTGATGTGGCACAAACTGTTAGATATTTGGGTTTCAGTAATTCCCAGAAGAACTGTACAAAGAAGATCTTCATGATCCAGTTAATCACCATGGTGTGATCACTCACCTAGAGCCAGACATCCTGGAATGTAAAGTCAAGTGTGCCTTAGGAAGCATCACTAAGAACAAAGCTAATGGAGGTGATAGAATCCCAGTTGAGCTATTTCAAATCCTAAAAGATGATGCTGTGAAAGTGCTGCATTCAATGGGCCAGCAAATTTGGAAAACTCAGCAGTGGTGACAGGGCTGGAAAAGGTCAGTTTTCATTCCAATCCCAAAGAAAGGCAATGCCAAAGAATGTTCAAACTACCTCACAATTGCACGCATCTCACACGCTAGTAAAGTAATGCTCAAAATTCTCCAAGCCAGGCTTTAACAATACATGAACTGTGAACTTCCAGATGTTCAAGCTGGATTTAGAAAAGGCAGAGGAATCAGAGATCAAATTGCCAACATCCACTGGATCATGGAAAAAGAAAAAGAGTTCCAGAAAAACGTCTATTTCTGCTTTATTGACTATGCCAAAGCCCTTGACTGTGTGGATCACAATGAACAGTGGAAAATTCTTTAAGAGATGGGAATACCAGGCCACCTGACTTGCCTCTTGAGAAACCTATTTCCTGTGCAGGCAGGAAGCAATAGTTAGAACTGGACATGGAACAACAGACTGGTTCCAAATAGGAAAAGGAATACGTCAAGGCTGTATACTGTCACTCTGCTTATTTAACTTATATACAGAGTACATCATGAGAAATGCTGGGCTGGATGAAGCACAAGCTAGAATCAAGATTGCCAGGAAAAATATCAATAACATCATATATGCAGATGACACCACCTTTATGGCAGAAAGTGAAGAAGAACTAAAGAGCCTCTTGATGAAAGTGAAAGAGGAGAATGAAAAAGTTGGTTTAAAGCTCAACATTCAGAAAACTAAGATCATGGCATTCAGTCCCATCATTTCATGGCAAATAGATGTGGAAACAATGGAAACAGTGGTTGACTTTATCTTTTTGGGATCCAAGATCACTGTAGATGGTGATTGCATCCATGAAATTAAAAGACGCTTACTCCTTGGAAGGAAAGTTATGATCAACCTAGACAGCATAATAAAAAGCAGAGACATTACTTTGCCAACAAAGGTCTGTCTAGTCAAGGCTATGGTTTTTCCAGTAGTCATGTATGGATGTGAGAGTTGGACTCTAAAGAAAGCTGAGTGCCAAAGAATTGACACTTTTGAACTGTGGTGTTGGAGAAGACTCTTGAGAGTCCCTGGGACTGCAAGGAGATCCAATCAGTCCATCCTTAAGAAGATCAGTCCTGGGTGTTCTTTGGAAAGACTGATGTTGAAGCTGAAACTCCAATACTTTGTCCACTTGATGCAAAGAGCTGATTCATTTGAAAAGACCTTGATGCTGGAAAAGATTGAGGGCAGGAGGGGAAGGGGACGACAGAGGATAAGATGGTTGAATGGCTTCACCGACTGAAGGGAGATGAGTTTTGGTAGGCTCCGGGAGTTGGCGATGGACAGGGAGGCCTGACGTGCTACAGTTCATTGAGTTGCAAAGAGTCGGACACTACTGAGAGCCTGAATTGAACTAAACTGAATTCACAACAGACAGCATCCTCCAAAGAGGAACCACTCTGCATTCTTGTAGGTAGTTGCATTCATTCTAAGGATGTTAGTCAGGTTCTTCTCATCTATCCCAGCACTTACACAAATGGTTCATGAATGGAGTGGCCATGGGAGCAGATATCTACACTTTACAGCAGAAATCTACACTCTACGCTCTAGCTCCTTCTCATTAAAACTCATCTTGTTACTACCTTTGCTGAATGCCATTCTTGCCAAATCAGAGACTAATATTTAGCCTCTAATATGGTATTAGTTTTAGAAGAAATCCAGTAACATAATAAAATATTAACTGTGTTGAATCACTAAAACCTTACCAGGGGCAATAATTATTCCTTATCAGTCTTGACATCAAGGTTTGCTTTTCCTAACTGCAGTTTCTTTTCCAGCAGAACCCCACATAGGATCCATTATATTATTAACTCGGAACAAAGGGCCCATTTTATACTTAAAAAAGGTCAGAGAATGAACATCTAACTACATGATTCTCTGTCCCACCATTTACTGCTTGATATGGAATTGTAAAGGAATGTTGGAATGGTCTTTCAGAGTATCAATTTTAGAAGAACACTGCAAGATTATGAAACTGTCCTACAACATGGAGCACATATGCCAGGTAAATAGCTTGGTTGGTGTTTTCTCAAAACCTAGAACGCTGGTCCAGGAATCAAGAGGTAGATGTAGAATTAGCCAGTTGCAATGTTACATCCTGCAACCCGTTTGCCAAATTTTTACTCCTTGTCTTATCATGTTTAAGCTTGGCAAGAGTGAAAGTTCTGATGTGGAGTGACGTGATGGAGGTTTCTACCAGGGAATCCAGAACTTGGGAATCAGATCTAGAATCTATGACTCTTACATGGTCCTATTGGGCTTATCATTTTGTGGTTCATCTGATAGTGAAAGGAGTTGATATATTGATGAAGATTGCTAGACTTTTGGCAACACAGTAAGTCAGAAAGGACTATATGTGAAATTCAGGAGATTTACTCGGGCAACTCTTGATGATCCAGGCACAGTGATAACTCTATGTGCACATAGGCAACAACCTTAATCTGAGAAGTGCAGCTACTGAAGGCTCTAAATATTCAGGGATCAAGTCTGAGTCTTCTCATCAGTCAAGAAACTGAAACCAGCTAAAGCACTGGTGAACATGCTGCTGCTAAGTCGCTTCAGTCGTGTCCGACTCTGTGCGACCCCAGAGACGGCAGCCTACAAGGCTTTTCCATCCATGGGATTTTCCAGGCAAGAACACTGGAGTGGGTTGCCATTTCCTTCTCCAATGCATGAAAGTGAAAAGTGAAAGGGAAGTTGCTCAGTTGTGTCCGACTCCTAGCGACCCCATGGACTGCAGCCTACCAGGCTCTTCCGTCCATTGGATTTTCCAGGCAAGAGTACTGGAGTGGGGTGCCATTGCATAGGGACCAGTTAAATTCTGGGTATTTAACTTACTCAATTAACACTTTTTAAGCTTTCTGTAGTGCTTGAGGCTGGCTACTACAGGTGTAGTGTACTGGACTTAATATAGGGCATAGGAGGTCTTGAGTGGTGCAAGGAGAAGGGTCTCTGTCAAATAGTTCTATATTTACCTCAAAAACTGTACCATAGGTTTTTTGCTCTAGCATGACAGCACCTTGATGTAGATGTACAACACATCTCTTGCTTTCAGAATGGTAGTTCTCTGCTACAGCTACATTGGAAGACTGTTGAAGCCAATTAGACAGGACTATGCATGCATAAGGACTTCCCAGGTGGCACAGTGGTAAAGAATCCTCCTCCCAATACAAGAGATGCAAGAGACATAAGTTTGATCCCTGGGTCAGGAAGATTCCCCTGGCATAGGAAATGGCAACCTACTCCAGTATTCTTGCCTGGAAAATTCCATCGGCAGGGAAGCCTGGCAGGCTACAATCCATGGGGTCACAAAGAGTCATATGACAGAGCGACTGAGCACAGCACAGCATGCATGCATACACATGTAACTGTGGGGCAAACTAGGTAAACATGTATCCCCTTCATGTCTCTGGCTGATATGCATTTTATAGGACTCCTGAGAGAGTCCCTAGTGGGTTGAGTCCCAAAGGACCATAGTGGAAACAGCTCAACAATGCTCCCTATGCCAACTTTCCCTCTTTTTTTGTTTCAATTTTTCTACTCCCTCCATTTGGGTGCCTTAAGGTCATTTCTAAAAATAAACACCTGCATAATAGTCCTTGTCTCAAACTCTGCTTGAGAGAAAACAAATGAAGGCAGCAGGGTGCATGAAGTATCCTGTATACAAGGTATTTAATGAATGAAATATCCCTGTCTTTACTATGGGCTGTTTGCCCAAGTTTCTACCCTGGTTATTCATCTCAGGAAATCTCTAGTCTTATCAGCAGAAATCAGAAAGAAAAAAAAAAAAAGGAAAGCCTGAAGGAAATCTTTTAAAACCTAAAGCTATGATATTTTCCTTGAAGCCTAATAGGTTTCAGGGTCAATATAAGTGTTTAGCTAACTTACAAAACCTTTTGCTATCATACTCAAGAAGTTCATAGTCCTTTCAATATGTTACTTTCTAGTTCAGAGTGTAATTAATAATACCACATGTGTGAAATGTATCTGATGTATACATTTGACTTTCTTTCTCTGGATGCCAGGCTATTAGAGTCAGAACACTAGACAGTTTTATTGACATCAGAATTCTAGATAAACTCTATTATTTTTTAGCATAAAATATAAACTTGGTAAAGAAGACACAGTCTAGGAGCCTGACCAATTTCCCCATTTTCTCAATTGTCTATTTTTCTGGACTTTCAAGGAGAAAACGTTTTGAAAAGAAGCAGCTCAGAGACTCCAGTGGCCACTCTATTAACAGCTTCTTGCTCCCTTTGGAGAAAAAAAAGTAATAGGGATATTTTAGGATGTCAAAACCATTTGGGTAAAATCTAACTATATGAGACTCATGGGTACACACCAGCTATCACAATACATCTGCAATGACTTTTAATGGTTGTTAATGCTTCAGAATATATGGCAACTAATACATTTTGAGGTTTGTAAAATAAGTTTGTGGTGCTCTACCAATTTCTTTCCAGACAGAAATGAAGAATAAGAATTAAAGCATGATGAACATACATTTTAGAGGAAACTAGGTGTTACTCTCGGAGAAGGCAATGGCACCCCACTCCAGTACTTTTGCCTGGAAAATCCCATGGATGGAGGAGCCTGGTAGGCTGCAGTCCATGTAGTCGCTGGAGTCAGACACAACTGAGCGACTTCATTTTCACTTTTCACTTTGCTGCATTGGAGAAGGAAATGACAACCCACTCCAGTGTTTTGCCTAGAGAATCCCAGGGACGGTGAAGCCTGGTGGGCTGCCGTCTATGGGGTCGCACAGAGTCGGACACGACTGAAGCGACTTAGCAGTAGCAGCAGCAGCAGCAGGTGTTACTCTCAATGATAGCCTCAAAGCAATCCCAAATACCTTGATATCAGTGTAGTAATAACCATCCATAATCTTTTGAATATGAAATCCATCAAAGAATTTAGGTCAAGGTAGTAGCTCATCATGTATAACTTTCCCCTATTTTATAGTTTAATATGAGTTTTCTGTAGATGTTTATGCTGGTTATTTCCTTTTATAGGGCTTTTACTTAATTCTCTACTTTATCTTACATTTAGGACATTTGTTAGAATGAATAGGAATATTTATATAATTATAATCCAAATCTCACTACCACAGCATGTTTTTTATGGGTAAAATCTATATTAATATTTTGGTGTAATATCCCATTAGACATTTGGATAGAAGTCATTTTAGGTGTACTTCATGATATTCAGTGATGTGTAATTTTTGTGGGAAATGCTGTAAGCATATTTCATCCTCAGAAAGTTAATTAATACTTTAGAAGCCTTGCCACCAATTTAACTGATCATGTGTAAAAGGATATGGACATCACTTAAAAATAATGTGGAACAACTTCATAATTTCCTCATATCTCAAATTTTCTTTAATAACCCAATTAATTCATAATTTTGTGTATTTTATAAAATCTATAAGGTGAATACAAAGAATTAAATTTAAAACTACATTTTGAATTTTTTTCTCTAAAATAATATATTGTGTCTATTTGATCACATATTCAAACATAAAAGTTATTCACATTCTTAACTATGGTCTTTATAATAAAAATTTTATATACACATATTTATGTATTGAAAAAGAAAAGTACTTGAAATAGAAATAAATTAGAAGTCATTAATTCACTGATCACTGGTATGAAAAAGTGGCCATCTGGCATACTTTCTAAGAGTCATGAAACAGAAGTCCTTTTTTCAAAGTTGTGCCTAGTCGTGTTGGAGGAGGACATGGAGGGGACATGATCACTGTTCTCGCATAAGCTGTAACTTACTCGCCTTCCATGTTTTTGAAATGTACATTCTGCCATCCCTTTTCTTACTAATTGCTACTTCAGGGATACAATCTTGAAAGAGAAAGTGTTACTGAGACCTTCTGGACTGTATATGTGTCTGAATTTAAGGCTTCTATGTAAATTCTTAAGATTCCGGTGGGCAGGTGTGGAAATCTACTCATCTCACTGGTATTCAAGCCCCCTCTGTAAAAGTCACTTGATCCTCAAGGCAGCCACCTAATGATCTGGAATGGTCTTTTTTCCTTCAGTCCTTCCTTGCCCTCTGCATAAAGGGGGCCAGTTTCAAATTTCTCCTTGGGAACCCCCAAGGAACTAGGGTTCGAATCAGCAAGTCCTCAAGCACTCTACATTTAACAGAAGAGAGAAGCGGGAGGATTCCTTTCTAAAACGGTACGTTCCTTCTCTTTCTTTCACCATTTGCACAGTGAAAGACACACACAAGAAACTGGGCATGTCTCCTACTTCAAAATTAAGTAAAAGATTCAGCATTTTATTTTCTTTCAGTTTTTCATATTATTTCCTGGAGATCAAGTTTGGCACTGTCAAGATTTGAATCAAATACACATTATTATATTAAGCCACATTCGGTAGAAAATGTTTTAACATATATGTAAAAGAGATGGTATTTTTAAAATACAGTTGGCCCTTGAATAACATAGGTTTGAACTGTGTGGGTCCACATACAGGCACCTTTTTGTTTTTTGGTTTTCTTTCATAGGAAAAAAAAGAGACATAAGAAATTCTTCTTCAGCAATCAATGCAAAGAAATAGAGGAAAACAATAGAATGGGAAAGACTAGAGATCTCTTCAAGAAAGCTAGAGATACCAAGGGAGCATTTCATGCAAAGATGGGCACAATAAATGACAGAAATGGTATGGACCTAACAGAAGCAGAAAATATTAAGAAGAGGTGGCAAGAATACACAGAAGAACTATAGAAAAAAGATCTTCACGACCCATATAATCACAATGGTGTGATCACTCACCTAGAGCCAGACATCCTGGAATGTGAAGTCAAGTGGGCCTTAGGAAGCATCACTACAAACAAAGCTAGTGGGGGTGATGGAATTCCAGTTGAGCTATTTCAAATTCTAAAAGACGATGCTGTGAAAGTGCTGCACTAAATATGCCAGTAAATCTGGAAAACTCAGCAGTGGCCACAGGACTGGAAAAGGTCAATTTTCATTCCAATCCCAAAGAAAATCAATGCCAAAGAATGTTTAAACTACCACACAATTGCACTCATCTCACACACTAGCAAAGTAATGCTCAAAATTCTTCAAGCCAGGCTTAAACAGTATGTGAACTGTGAACTTCCAGATGTTCAAACTGGATTTAGAAAAGGCAGAAGAACAAGAGATCATATTGCAACATCCACTGTATCATCAAACAAGAAAGAGAGTTCCAGAAAAACATCTACTTTTTCTACATTGACTAGGCCAAAGCCTTTGTGTAGATCACTACAAACTATGGAAAATTCTTCAAGAGATGGGAATAACAGACCACCTGACCTGCCTCTTGAGAAATCTGTATGCAGTTCAAGAAGCAACAGTTAGAACTGGACATGGAACAACAGACTGGTTCCAAATCGGAAAGGAGTACATCAATGCTGTATATTGTCACCCTGATTATTTAACTTATATGCAGAGTACATCATGAGAAATGCTGGGCTGGAAGAAGTGCAACTGGAATCAAGATTGCTGGAAGAAATATCAATAACCTCAGATATGCAGATGATACCACCCTTATGGCAGAAAATGAAGAGGAACTAAAGGGCCTCTTGATGAAAGTGAAAGAGGAAAGTGAAAAAAGCTGGCTTAAAACTCAACATTAAAAAAACGAAGATCATGGCATCTGGTCCCATCACTTCATGGGAAATAGATGGGGAAACAATGGAAATAGTGATAGATTTTCTTTTCTTGGGCTCCAAAATCACTGCAGATGGTGACTGCATCCATGAAATTAAAAGATGCTTGCTCCTTGGAAGAAAAGCTCTGACCAACCTAGAAAGCATATTAAAAAGCAGAGACATTATTTTGTCAGCAAATGTCCATCTAGCCAAGGCTATGGTTTTTCCAGTAGTCATGTATGGATATGAGAGTTGGACTACAAAGAAAGCTGAGTGCCAAAGAATTGATGCTTTTGAACTGTGATGTTGGAGAAGACTTTGAGAGTCCCTTGGACTGCAAGGAGATCCAAGAGTCTTTCCTAAAGGAGATCAGTTCTGAATATTCATTAGAAGGACTGATGCCGAAGCTGAAACTCCAGTACTTTGGCCACCTGATGAGAAGAACTGACTCATTGGAAAAGACCCTGATGCTGGGAAAGATCGAAGGCTGGAGGAGAAGGGGATGACAGAGGATGAGATGGTTGGATGGCATCACTGACACGATGGACATGAGTTTGAGTAGCCTCTGGGAGTTGGTGATGGACAGGAAGGCCTAGCGTGCTGTAGTCCATGGGGTTGCAAGTGGTCAGAGACGACTGAGCAACTAAACTGCTACTGACCGAGGTTGGTTGAACAGGAGAATGCAGAAAATAGGGATACAGAGAAACCAAGGATAGGGAGGCCCAACTGTAAGTTATCTACAGATGTAGGGGTTAGCATCCCTAACCCCAACATTGCTCTAGGATCAACTCTAACACATTTATTTTTAAATATATTTAATTTTCAATCATGTTTCCAATTAAAAGAGCTAAAATTAATTTTTTATTTAGTACACTGCTATCGAATTAGGTATGAGGCCCCCTTTTTGGGAGCTAGCTAAACTGCAGGCCCCCTGGCTTCATCAGGGAGCTCTTCTCCACTCAGGTTCTCATGGCCAATAATGAAACTAATTTCGGTGCAAGCAAAGTTAGGCTTTTCTTCAATGGCTGGAGAATGGAGAAGGGAGCTCAAGCTCTAAAACCTCCTCCCAAAGGGATGGGAGTAAAGGAATTTAAAGGTCAGAAGAGAGGCAGGATTTGGGGGCCTCTAGAAGCAATGGCACCCCACTCTAGTACTCTTGCCTGGAAAATCCCATGAATGGAGGAGCCTGGTGGGCTGCAGTCCATGGGGTCGCTAAGAGTCGGACACGACTGAAGCGACTTAGCAGCAGCAGAAGCAACTGAGCAGCAGCAGCAGGAAAGGAATGGAGATACCCAGGAGTCACTGGGGCTTGCCTAATTTTCCATGCTCCTTTATCTTCCTTGAGTGGAGCTTGGAGTGTTTAGTCACTCAATTGTGTCTGGCTCTTTTCCATTTCATGGACTACAACTCTCCAAGCTTCTCTGTCCATGGAATTTTCTAGGCAAGAATACTGGAGTGGGTTGCCATTTCCCACTCCAGGGGATCTTCCTGACCCAGGGATCGAACCCAAGTCTCTTACATCTCCTGCATTGCAGGTGGGTTCTTTACTACTGCGTGACTTGAGAAGCCCATTTTGTATTCCAAGCAGAGTACAAATCCCTCCGTTGGGTGGAGATCTTAGTACGATAATGAAACAAAAGTAACTCTTAGATTCCTGTAGGTGTCCTATGCTCCTGCTCATGTGGGTTCTTGTAGTCAAGTTCAAGCTGGTTCCAGGTGGTTAGCCACTGTATATCTCTCAAAGCATATAATGTATCCAAGTACAACTGCAAAGCATCTCTGGCATACACCAGGTACTTTTGAAACAAATCCAGAGATAAAGCAGAGCAAGTCTCCTTCAGCTCTCAGCAGAGAAAAATGATTGGGAGGAGAGCCATGACCTTTAGCCAGCTTTGCCTGTTCCTTGAATCTAGCCCATTTAGTCTGATTTTGCCTTGGGCATTTTGTGGCATCCTGTTGATAAAACACTACTAACCTCTGTGGTTAAAAAAAGGTTTCTGTTCCTGGGGGCTGGGCAGTATTACATAATAACAATATTATTAATTTCTTTTAAATAATTATCATAGTAATTAGTTTAATAAATTTTACTCACTGCACTACCAACTATTAAGACTTCTACTTACTTACCATATTTAGCCTATATTTCGACTTCTCTGGTGGCTCACATGGTAAAGCGTCTGCCTACAATGTGGAAGACCTGCATTTGATCCCCGGATCTGGAAGATCCTCTGGAGAAGGAAATGGCAATCCACTCCAGTACGCTTGCCTGGAAAATCCCATGGACAGAGGAGCCTGGTAGGCTACAGTCCATGGGGTCACAAAGAGTTGGACACGACTGAGAGACTAAACTTAACATTTAAACTTAATCTATTTACTATATTTAGCCAAAAGTTCTGAAAGACCTCTGAAAAATGTCAGTTTGTCACCTGAGAAGTAATGGTTATAACCATTAATATATGGTCTCACCTAGATGGAAGAGTATAATGGTTAAGGTCTGTAGCTTAAATCACACATCTAGTGGTTGGTTAAGTATAAGGTGCTCCTATATGAGTTCTAATCTTTTCAGCTATAAAATGAAAATAAAATTACTAATGCCTGATTCAGAAATTACCAGTAAGATTAAATTACTCAATGTGAAGCACTTCATAATATGTCTGGCTCATATTCAGTTCAGTTCAGTTTAGTCCTTCAGTCCTGTCCGACTCTTTCAGACCCCATGAATGACAGCACGCCAGGCCTCCCTGTCCATCACCAACTTCAGTTCACTCAAACTCACATCCATCTAGTTGGTGATGTCATCCAGCCATCTCATCCTCTGTCGTCCCCTTCTCCTCCTGCCCCCAATCCCTCCCAGCATCAGAGTCTTTTCCAATGAGTCAACTCTTCGCGTGAGGTGGCCAAAGTACTATAGCATCATTCCTTCCAAAGAACACCCAGGACTGATCTCCTTTAGAATGGACTGGTTGGACCTCCTTGTAGTCCAAGGGACTCTCAAGAGTCTTCTCCAACACCACAGTTCAAAAGCATCAATTCTTTGGCACTCAGCTTTCTTCACAGTCCAACTCTCACATCCATACATGACTACTGGATAAACCATAGGCTTGACTAGATGGACCTTTGTTGGCAAAGTAACGTCTTTGCTTTTGAATATGCTATCTAGGTTGGTCATAACTTTCCTTCCAAGAAGCAAGCATCTTTTAATTTCATGGCTGCAATCACCATCTGCAGTGATTTTGGAGCCCCCCAAAATAAAGTCTGACACTGTTCCACTGTTTCTCCATCTATTTCCCATGAAGTGATGGGACCAGATGCCACGATCTTCGTTTTCTGAATGTTGAGCTTTAAGCCAACTTTTGCACTCTCCTCTTTCACTTTCATCAAGAGGCTCTATAGTTCTTCTTCACTTTCTGCCATAAGGGTGGTGTCATCTGCATATCTGAGGTTATTGATATTTCTTTTCGACCCCATGAATCGCAGCACGCTAGGCCTCCCTGTCCATCACCAACTCCCGGAGTTCACTCAGACTCACATCCATCGAGTCAGTGATGCCATCCAGTCATCTCATCCTCTGTCGTCCCCTTCTCCTCCTGCCCCCAATCCCTCCCAGCATCAGAGTCTTTTCCAATGAGTCAACTCTTCGCATGAGGTGGCCAAAGTACTGGAGTTTCAGCTTTAGCATCATTCCTTCCAAAGAAATCCCAGGGCTGATCTTCTTCAGAATGGACTGGTTGGATCTCCCGCAGTCCAAGGGACTCTCAAGAGTCTTCTCCAACACCACAGTTCAAAAGCATCAATTCTTCGGCGCTCAGCCTTCCTCACAGTCCAACTCTCACATCCATACGTGACCACAGGAAAAACCATAGCCTTGACTAGATGGACCTTTGTTGGCAAAGTAATGTCTCTGCTTTTGAATACGCTATCTAGGTTGGTCATAACTTTCCTTCCAAGGAGTAAGCATATTTATTTATGAATGAATGACATGTTGAATATCCTAGCTATCTTCTGCTCTGGCTCTAAATCTTAAGAGTGGATGCACAATAGGATTTTCTTGCTGGAACTGAGAGTAACTAAGTTAGCCCTGTTGGAAGAGTCTACAATTTGGAATGAAGAAGGCAATGGCACCCCACTCCAGTACTCTTGCCTGGAAAATCCCATGGGCGGAGGAGCCTGGTGGGCTGCAGTCCATGGGGTCGCTACGAGTCGGACACGACTGAGCTACTTCCCTTTCACTTTTCACTTTCATGCATTGGAGAAGGAAATGGCAACCCACTCCAGCGTTCTTGCCTGGAGAATCCCAGGGTCAGGGGAGCCTGGTTGGCTGCCGTCTATGGGATCGCACAGAGTCGGACACGACTGAAGTGACTTAGCAGCGGCACAATTTGGAATAAAATAGACAATGAAGAATAGAGTAAGGTATTTGCAAAGGCAGAGAATCTTAACTCAAGCACAAAAATTTCAAGTAAGAGAACCTTACCAAGTTAGATGGCCAGATGTGGTAGACATGGACAGGAACTGCCCAATTTCTGTTTCAAGGAAGTGCTTGATGTCTACCAGCAGGGAGGGCAGGCAGCACATGGCCTCCGGTTGGCAGCTTCTTCATGCCAGCCTCAGCTACAGAGAGTCAGCTCCCTCAAAGTCAAATGGAGATGGTATAAAAGTCAAGTGGAGATACAAATGTCAGATGGAGATATAAAAGTCCAGCCATTTCATCAGGCAACACCTAAGAGCTCCCTACCATATTGGCTGAGGCTTTGTCAATCCTGACTTGCAGTTTGATTTCTTTTGCCAATCCGGCTTCCTCCATTCACAGGTGCTGATTTCCAATAAAGAACTTGCACTTTAAATTTGATCTCAGTGTCTGCTTCTGGAAAGATTATTTGTACACTAGAAAGATCTTTTACTGGCTTATGATTGGGATAGCAAATCAATGTAAAGTTTCTTTTCCCTCAAGTCATTATGAAATATGAGGATATGTATAATGATTAAAACAATTTGTTTTTGTGATACTTTCTGGTAACAAAACCAAAGTAAATGAAATGAAATACAAATAAGTATGACTCAATTATTTTCTTGAGAAAATTTAGAGCGTGTTAGTATAGGAGTCGTAAATGTCAATATTATGGCACATCATAGAATATTATCCAGTCACTATTTATCATGCAATGATGTTTATTAAGTAGTAGTTTTAATGTCAAAAATGTTTTCAACATTTTAGGAAATAAATGAAATTAAAACATCCAATGTAATGTTATTTATGCTAAAGGTATTATGCACAGGATATAAATATACAATGTGATTTTATTTATGTTAAAAGCATTGGGCATAGAGGGAGTTTTGCCAAAATTTAAAAATGTATACTTTTATTTCTTAATGGTAGTACTTTTTGTTTTCTTCATGTTATAGCTTTGAGTTTGTCTTTCAAAAAACGAGCATATACACATTAGGAGTTTACTATTAAGTGATTGGATATCTGCTCTTACAGTGTTTGTTTTCCAATCAAGGAGAAAGGGAGTGTAGTAAATTAATGCTATTGTCTCACGAGTTACACTAGGTGTTCTATTTCTAGTAATCCATATAATTTCAGATCTCATTCATTATTTTGGGTGCTACATTATTTCACATTAATTAAAAAGCCAATTTAAAGTTTATTACTACAAAGCCACAGTTCCTCTATAGACAATTTATTCGATGAGGTATTTGAAACTAAGGACAGAATGTGTCATGTCTTCCTAATTTAGATTCACCACCAGTTTTCAGCCTGTTAAAATCTGTTTATATCTAGATTCTATCTTCCTTTCTTCAAGATATATGTCATCTGAAAATTAAATCATTTTCTATCAATACCCACTCTAAACTTTTGTCAAAAATGTTTTACTGAATAAGACTCAGAAATTGCCATAAATTTACCTCAGGTTTACAGAGGCCAATTAGTTAGTACTTTCTGAATTAGGTTCTTCAACATGTTAGCTGTCTGTTCAAATGCAAAACTTTCCATTTTATAGTTCTTAAACTTGTTCCCTAAATATAGTGAGAGACTAAATAGAACAAAAAAGGGGAAAAGTTTATTGTGTGATGGAACAGTCTGTCAAGGGATTTAGACAGGATGAATGACAATGTTGTACCTTGAAGTATGATATATGAGAGATTTATCAGTGTTTTCAATATCTACATTGTCACATAAACCATGGACCATAAACAATGTGTGAATATGAATAAATGAATGAACCTTGTATTTAGGTTGATTAATTGATTCATGACAAATAAATGTAAATGTACCAAAACAAACAAAAAAGAATATTTAACCAGAAGGCTTTTCCTCCACTTTTTCACTTTTGGATTTTGAGTAAGGTTTTTAGGGTAAGAAAATAAATCTTTTACATTTATCTGTGCCCAACATTTCTTGTCTCCTTTTTTATTATTTCAATTTTTTATTTGAAATGCTTCCATGCTTTCTAGTCTTTAAATTTATGATTACTAAGATCACTTAAGTACTGTCCTTCCTGAATTTAGAGGCATGGCCAAATTATTGTTATTCTATGAGATCTCCTAACAATATCTGATTCATTTTAGAGGTAAATGCTTTCTTATTTTCTGACTTACTTGTACATATTATGCATGCATAAGCACCAAAGCAACATTATTTTATTGCTCTTATTTGAATTCCTTTTATTTTCCCCTGCTTCCCAGGGCTCCGCGTGGTCTCTTCTTTTAACATAATCACAGAAGACAGTAGATCTCTTTTATCTATTGTCTAAAATAGTCTTCCCACTGTTCCATACTTATTGATTCTTGTACTTTTAAAATCTCTTTTAGAAATCAATGTTTTGACCTTGGCATAGTCTTCAGTCTTACTTCTATTTCTTAATTTAACCCTTCTATTTCATTTTATTTGACTTACTTTGGTTTATTGAACTAAATTTATGAAAAGAAAAAGTAAAACATTTTCTCTGAGACATTTTTCTTGAAGAGTTTGTGTTATTCTATTCAAATCATGGCAAAAAGTTTTCAATAAAACCTGAACTTTATGTTACCTAGTGTTTAATCTATTTGGGATTAGAAGTACATCATCTAAAACTCTCAAATTTGTTGGTGTATATTCTTTTTTTTTTTTTTTTGTCTTTCTGCCCCACCATTCCCAGTATAGGAGTTCTTGGTTGGTTCTCTTTCCAAGCATGACATCTTATCTTTGAAATGTCTTCCCCTCTACTTTGCCCACTCTCTTTCTTTCATTGACTTTAAATATTGTTTCAAATCTCTCTTCCACTGATACATTTACTATGGTTAGTGTCTCTTTCTAACATCTTATGTGTATTTACACCTAATTCCCAGTAGTGTGATTTGAATATATTCACTTGCTTCATTTGCTTTCACAATTTTTTGTTTTACTCTGCTTGTAATAAAAATCCCCTCTTCTCTGATAAAATACGAAATGTTCTCTCTTATAAGAAGTTTTCCTATTTCCACCAGGCACAATTAATTGTTTGATCTTTAGTACCACTAAATGACAATTTTATATATTTTCTGTATAATAGGAAGTGTTCTAAATGCTGTTTAATATTAAATAATTGCTAGTTTCTTGGTAAGAGATAAGTATATGTGTAAGTAATCACTGAAATTACAGCCTTTGCTTCACCATTCTTTTACTATGGACCTTTGGACAAGAAAGTGGCTGAAATTGTTATTCACTTAAAATATGAACTGTAGTCATCTTGAGATGCTTTAACTTCCAAAGACTAGCAAATTATCCACCAAATAAGAGTGCTCAATAAATATTGTTGAATTAAGTCTGTCAAATAAAATTTAAATATCATTGCTCACCTGAGACTAGTTACATAAAAATAAATTTTAAGAAGCAGGTAAAATACATGAGCACATTCTATGTGTTCTGGTGATCCTAAGAAAATTATAAAATTGAAATGGAGTTAAACAATTTACTTAAACAAAAGAAAACATGTTAATCTGCCGTAATATTACTTATTTTCTGTTTTATTTGTGTACTGTTTTTCTTTTATTCCACTATTTCCTCTTTCTTCATTTCCTGTGAGTTATTTGAACATCATATAGTAGCCATTTTGATTAATCTATATTTTTCAAATTTTATTTTATCTTCGCCATAGCACTTAACATGAGATATTTCCTCTTAACAAAATTAAGTGCACAATGTACTATTGTTGACTATAGAGATAAAGGTATATGTCCAGATCTCTGGAGCTCTAGTAATTTGGCTACTTTTGGTACCTTAAATGGGTAGTATCATGCAATGTTGGTCTTTTGGTAACTGATTTATTTCACTTAGAATAATTTTCTCCAGGCTCATTCATTTTGCCACATATGGCAGAAATCCTTCTTTTCAAGTCTGAGTAGTGTTCCACAGTATGTATATTCCATATTTTCTTAATTCATTTATACATAGACAGACATGTAAGTTGTTTCCACATCTTGGCTGTTGTGAAAATTGCTGCAGTAAACACTGGAATTCTAATATCCCTCTGAGATCCTGATTTTAATACTTTAGAATATATACCCAGAAATGGGAATGCTGGATCATATCCTAGTTCTATTTTTAATTTTTTAAAGAACTCCCTTGCTTTTTCCATTGTGGCTGTACCACTCTACACTCACTCCTACTTTGTGCAAGAGGTCTGATTTCTCTCTGTCCTTGCCAACACATGTCTTTTCTTGTTGTTGTTATTGTCAATAGCCTTCCTGACTGGTTTGAGGTTATATCTCATCGTAGTTTTAATTTGCATTTCTTTGATGACTAGTAATGTCGAGCATCTTTTCATTTACCTATAGGCCATTTGTATATCTTCTTAGGAGAAATGCTTTTTCGTGTACTTAGCTCACTTTTTATTTTGGTTATTAGGGTTTTTTTGCAATTAAGTTGTTTAACTTCCTTATATATTTTGGAGATTAACCTTTCTTTGAATTTTGGTTTAGAGACAGTTTCTCCCATTCTGTGGGCTGTGTCACTCAGTTGACTGTTTCCTTTGCTGACGAGAGCTTTTTAGTTTGATGTATTCCTACTTATTTATTTTTGTTTTTATTGCTTGTGTTATTCAGTTTTCATAAGATTTTAGTGGTTGCTTTAGTAATGGTATATTTTCTGTAAAGGATCTGATATTAAATAATACAAGCTTTGTGAGATATATGGTCACTGTTGCACCTAGTCTATTCCGCAAGTCTAGCAAAAAATGGTATAAACAATACATAATAAATGGACACCGGTTTGCTTCAATCAAACTTTATGTAAAACAGATGGAGGATGGTCAGATTATAGTGAAAGAGCAATAGTTTGCCAACCACTGACACTTTGGGGATCACAATCTATGTATGTAGCTTATTACCATTCTCTAGTATCAACATTGACCAATTTTAAAGGAAAGTATGTATGTTAATACATTTTTGTCCTTTTATATTCTCTATTTTATGATAGGAAAGTGAAAGTGTTAGTCACTCAGTAGTGTCTGACTCTTTGTGTCTGACTCCCACGGACTGTAGCCTGCCAGACTCCTGTGTCCATGGGATTTTCCAGGCAAGAATACTGGGCTAGATTGGTATTTCTTTCTCCAGGGTATCTTCCCAACCCAGGGATTGAACCCGGGGTTCCTGCATTGCAGGCAGAGTCTTTACTGTCTGAACCACCAGGGAAGCCCACATTTTTTTTTTAATGATATAGTTGTAGTAATTATTATGCTACTATTTGGAGATTTTGGAGAACTGGAGAATTTGGAGAATGATTTCAGGCAATTTTTGCTTTCAACCATAAAACATAATTTTAAAAACAAGAGTTATTGAGTACTAAAAGAGATTTAAAAAATAATGATAATCAATAACCATGGAAATAGGGAAAGAGTATGTTAGAAAATAGATAAAGATCTACTATCTTTGATGATTATGTTCAAAACAAAGAAAAAGAAGAGTCATAGCAGGGGAAAACAAGGAATTCAAATAAAATCAATAAAATAGAGTTTCTTTTGTTATTATCCTAAGATTGGCACTGAGGCTATTTATTTCTTTACTGTTTCTCAGACATAGTAAAATCCATTGATCTGTTTTTAAGTTCCCTAGTTATTTCCTCTCTCAGCTCCCTTCTGCTACTGAGTTTATCCAATGAGTTTTCAAATTTTCGTTGTTCTATTTTTCAGTTTTAAATTTGTATTGGTTCCTTCTTTTTTAATTCAAATTTATTTATCCATTTATTTATTTTTATTGGAATATAGTTGCTTTAAAATGTTGTGTTAGTTTTTGCTGTACAGCATATTGAATCAATATATCTACTCTGGTTAAGATTTCATTTCCATTTAGGTCACTAGAGAACTTTAAATAGAATTCCCTCTGCTATATAGTAGGTTCTCATTAGTTATCTATTTTAAACAAGTGCTTAGTTGTGTCCCACTCTTTGTGACCCCAAGGACTGTAGCCCACCAGGCTCCTCTGTCTATGAGGATTCTCCAGGCAAGAATGCTGGAGTGGGTTGCCATGCCCTCCTCCAGAGGATCTTCTAGACCCAGGGATCGAACCCGCTTTTATATATATATATATATATACATACATACATACATATATATACACACATACATATACAGGCTTCCCTGGTGGCCTCAGACTGTAAAGAATCTGCCTGCAATGTGGGAGACCTGGGTTCGATCCCTTGGTTGGGAAGATCTCCTGGAGAAGAGAACGGCTACCCACTCCAGTATTCTGTCCTGGAGAATTCTGTGGACTGCATAGTCCATGGGGTTGCAAAGAGTGGGACACAGCTGAACAACTTTCAGTTCAGTATATTTATGTCAATCCCAATCTCCCAATTCTTCCCACCTCCTTTCCCCGCTTGGTACCATGTTTGTTTTCTACATATGTGACTATGTTTCTACATTGCCAATAAGTTCATCTGTGTTATTTCTCTTGATTCCACATATAATTGATATAAAATGTGGTGTTTGAGAAGACTCTTGAGAGTCCCTTGGACTGCAAGGAAATCCAACCAGTCCATCCTAAAGGAGATCAGTCCTGGGTATTCATTGGAAGGACTGATGTTGAAGCTGAAACTCCAATTCTTTGGCTACCTGATGCGAAGAGTTGACTCATTGGAAAAGACCCTGTTGCTGGGAAAGATTGAGGGCAGGAGGAGAAGGGGACAACAGAGGATGAGATGGTTGGATGGCATCATTGACTTAACGGACATGGGTTTGGGTGGATTCCAGGAGTTGGTGATGGACAGGGAGGCCTGGCATGCTGCAGTTCATGGGGTTGCAGAGTCAGACATGACTGAGTGACTGAAGTGAACTGACACAATATTTGTTTTTCTCTTTTTGATTTGTTTCATTTAGTATGACAGTCTCTAGGTCTATCCTCGGCTTTGCAAATGACATTATTTTGTTACTTTTTATGACTGAGTAATATTCCATTGTATAAGTGTACCATATCTTCTTTATCCATTCCTCTGCTAGTAGAAATTTAGGTTTATTCTATGTCCTGGCTATTGTATAAGTGCTGTAATGAACATCAGGGTGCATGAATACTTTCAAATTATGGTTTTCTTTAATTATATGCCTAGGATTGGGAATTCTGGGTCATATGGTAGCTCTATTTTTAGATTTTTAAAGTAACTTCATGCTGTTATTCATAGTGGTTGTACCAATCTACATTCTCACCAGCAGTATAGAAGGGTTCCCTTTTTTGTCCATGGTCTTCTGCCCATTTTTAAATTGGGTTGTAGATGGTAAAGCCTCTGCCTACAATGTGGGAGACCCAGATTCAATCCCTGGGTCGGAAAAATCTCCTGTAGAAGGAAATGACAACCCACTCCAGTAAGTATTCTTGCCTGAGAAATCCCATGGACAGAGAAGCCTGATAGGCTACAGCCCATGGGATTGCAAAGAGTCATACACAACTGAATGACTTCACTTTCACTTTTCTGGTATTGAGCTGCATGAGCAATTTGTATATTTTGGAGATTGAGCTCTTGTCAGTTGCTTCATTTGCAAATATTTTCTCTCATTCTGAAGGTTGTCTTTTCTTTTTTTTTTTTTTTATGGTTTCCTTTGGTTTGCGAAAGCTTTTAATTAGGTCCCATTTATTTATTTATTTTTTACTATAAGCAGTGGATTGAAAAATATCTTGCTGTGATTTATGTCAGAGTGCTTTGCCTACATTTTCTTCTAAGAGTTTTATAGCATCTGGCCTTACATTTAGGTTTAATCCATTTTGAGTTTATGTATAATGTTAGCAAGTGTTTTAATTAAATTCTTTTACATGTAGCTCTCCAATTTTTCCAACACCAATTATTGAAGAAACTCTCTTTTCTCCATTATGTATTCTTGCTTCCTTTGTCAAAGATTGGGTGGACATGGGTGCATGGGTTTCTCTCTGGACTTTATCATGTTCAATTGATCTACATTTCTGTTTTTGTAACAGTACCATACTATTTTGACTATTATTGTTTTGCACTATAGTCTGAATTCAGAGAGCCTGATCCTCCAGCTCCATTCTTCTTTCTCAAGATTACTTTGCTATTTAGTGTCTTTTGTGTTTCCATACAAAATGTATTATTTTTTTGTTGTTGTTCTGTGAAAAATGCTTTGATAATTCGACAGGAATTGCACTGAATCTGTAGAGTGCTTTGGGTAGCAGAGTCATTTTCACAATACTGATTCTTCTAATCCAAGAACATGGTGTATCTCTTCATCTATTTGTGTTGTCTTTTATTTCTTTCATCAGGATCCTCCAGTTTTCTGAGTACAGGTATGTTGCCTCCTTAGGTAGGTTTATTCCTAGGTATTTTATTCTTTTTTTGTTGTGATGGTAAATAGAATTGTTTTCTTAATCGTTTTGCCTGATATTTTATTGTTAGTATATAGAGATTGCAAGATATTTCTGTGTATTAATTTTGTATCCTGCAACTCTACCAAATTCATTGATGAGTTTTAGCAGTTCTCTGGTAGCATTTTTAGGATTTTCTGTGAATCCTATGTCATCTGCAAACAGTGACAGTTTTACTTCTTCTTTTTCAATCTGGATCCCTTTTATTTCTTTATCGTCTCATTGCTGTGGCTAGGACTTCCAAAACTATGTTGAATAAGAATGGTGAGAGTGAACTTCCTTGTCTTGCTCCTGATCTTAGAGGAAATGTTTTCAGTTTTTACCATAGAGTATGATGTTAGCTGTAGGTTTGTGGTATATGGTCTTTATTTTGATGAAGCAAGTTTCCTAAAGGCCCACTTTCTGGAGAGTCTTTATCATAAATGTGTGTTGAACTTCATCAAAAACTCTTTCTAAATCTATTGAGATGATCATACAGTTTTTATTCTTCAATTTGTTAATGTAGTATATAACATTGATTGACTTGCATATATTGAATCATCATGTCCCTGGTTCTTTCATCTTCTATTTAACTCCTGAAATATTAAATGTTTTTTCATTTATTTCAGGGGTGTTTATAATCATTTTGGGAACATTTTTATGATTGATGCTTTGACATTTTGTTGAATAATCCCAGCATCTGTGTCACCTCAGTATTGACATCTATTAATTACATTTCTTTCATGATTTAGATTTTATTGATTTTTGGAGTAATGGGTAATTTGGGGTTGTATCTTGGACATTTTGAGTGTTATGTCGTTAACAAAAGAGTATGATTCACATTTGGATCTCTTTTTTTCTCTGATATTCAGCATGTTAAAGTTCAAAACATACCACCTAACCTAGTTAGTGGGATGTGGTTGAAATGTCAACTTAGTTTTCAAGACCTTTGAAGTACTGTTCTGATCTCTTCCACATGTGTGCTACCTAGAGGCTGATCTAGAACCCAAGTGGGATGCCTTTCGTTCAGTTATCAAATGTTTTGCTCTTTTGTTTCAGTTTGCTTTCATGTGTGGATTAATCTGAGGGTATGCCCAGAACTTGACCTGAAGACTTAAAATATCCTTGCCTTTAATTTCATTTCCCCTGGAATTTTCCCACTCCTCTATTTTTTGTTGGGGAAACAAGTGCAGTGCCTCATTTTTTCAGGGAAAGAAAGGTGAACAGAGCTCTGCCTACCACCTCTGTATCTGCAGTGACTGATGGGGGAAAGGACACAGCTGACTCATTACTGTAGGATATGAGTAGATGACTGGTCTCTTCTCCCAGTCTTTATGGTATTAGGAGTGGTGTTCCCACCTTATTGCAGGGCAGAGATGAAAGGCAAGTCTTCATCTATAGTTACTGTGATCAGGGTAGTCACATCAATTTGTTGTTACAGGGCAGGGATAGAAGACAGGGCTTTGTTCAAATGGCTCTGCACTCAGTAAGGGGAGAGAGTCTTGCAACTTTCCAGTACAGTGTTCACCTGAGATAAGTTCAAAATATTTCTGTTCTCCTAGACCACCATTTACCTTGTCATGTACAAAAAAAAGGTCTAATGACCTGGAGAACCATGATGGTGTGATCACTTACCTAGTGCCAGACATCCTGGATTGTGAAGTGGGACTTAGGAAGCATTAGTAAGAACAAAGCTAATGGAGGTGATGGAATTCCAGCTGAATTATTTCAAATCCTAAAAGACGATGCTGTGAAAGTGCTGCACTCAATATGCCAGCAAATTTGAACGACAAAGCACTGTCAAAGGACTGGAAAAGGTCAGCTTTCATTCCAACCCAAAGAAGGGCAATGCCAAAAAATGTTCCAAATATCATATAATTGTGCTCATTTCACATACTAGTAAGATTATGCTCAAAATCCTTCAAGCTAAGCTTCATCAGTCTGTGAACCAAGAACTTACAGATATTCAATCTGGATTTAGAGAAACCAGAGAAACCCCGGAAATCAAATTGCCAACATTCATTGGATTGTGGAGAAAGCAAGGGAATTCCAGAGAAACATCTATTTCTGCTTCACTGACTATGCTAAAGCCTTTGACTGTGTGGATCACAATAAACTGTGCAAAATTCTTGAAGAGATAAGAATAACAGGCCACCCTACCTGTCTTCTGAGAAACCTGTATGCAAGTCAAGAAGCAACAGTTAGAACCAGACATGGAGCAATAGACTGGTTCCAAATTGGGAATGGAGTATAACAAGGCTGTATATTGTCACCCTGCTTTTTGAACTTACATGCAGAGTACATCATATGAAATGTCAGGGTAAAAGCTGGAATTAAAATTGCCAAGACAAATATCAACAACCTCATATACGCAGATAGTACCACTCTAATGGAAGAAAGTGAAGAGGGACTAAAAAGCCTCTTGATGAGAGTGAAAAGCTGGCTTATAACTGAGCATTCAAAAAATGAAGATCATGGCATCCAGTCCCATCACTTCATGGCAAATAGATATGGAAAAACTGGAAATAGTAACAGACTTTAGTTCTTGGGCTCAAAAATCACTGTGGAGGGTGACTGCAGCCATGAAATTAAAAGATGCTTTCTCCTTGGAAGAAAAGCTGTGGCACACCTAGACAGCATATTTAAAAGCAGAGACATCCCTCTGCTGACAAACATGCATATAGTTAAAGTTATGGTTTTTCCAGTAGTCATGTATGGATTGAGAGTTGGACCATGAACAAAGCTGAGCACCAAAGAATGATGCTTTTGAATTGTAGTTCTGGAGAAGACTCTTGAGAATCCCTTGGACTGCAAGGAGATCAAACCAGTCAATCCTAAAGGAAATGAACCCTAAATATTCATGGGAAGAATTGATGCTGAATCTGAAGCTCCAATACTTTAGCCGCCGATGCAAAGAGTTGACTCATTGAAAAAAACCCTAATTATGGGAAAGATTGAAGACAGGAGGAGAAGGGGTAGTGGAGAATGAAGAGGTTAGATAGCATTAGTGACTTCAGTTCAGTTCAGTTCAGTCGCTCAGTAATGTCCGATTCTTTGCGACCCCATGAATCGCAGCACGCCAGGCCCCTCTGTGCATCACCAACTCCCGGAGTTCACTCAGACTCACTTCCATCAAGTCAGTGATGCCATCCAGCCATCTCATCCTCTGTCGTCCCCTTCTCCTCCTGCCTCCAATCTCTCCCAGCATCAGAGTCTTTTCCAATGAGTCAGCTCTTCACATGAGGTGGCCAAAGTACTGGAGCTTCAGGTTTAGCATCATTCCTTCCAAAGAAATCCCAGGGCTGATCTCCTTCAGAATGGACTGGTTGGATCTCCTTGCAGTCCAAGGGATACCCATGAGTCTTCTCCAACACCATAGTTCAAAAGCATCAATTCTTCGGTTCTCAGCCTTCTTCACAGTCCAACTCTCACATCCATACATGATCACAGGAAAAACCATAGCCTTGACTAGATGGACCTTTGTTGGCAAAGTAATGTCTCTGCTTTTGAATATGCTATCTAGGTTGGTCATAACTTTCCTTCCAAGGAGTAAGCGTCTTTTAATTTCATGGCTGCAATCCCCATCTGCAGTGATTTTGGAGCCCAAAAAGATAAAGTCTGACACTGTTTCCCCATCTATTTCCCATGAAGTGATGGGACCGGATGCCATGATCTTCGTTTTCTGAATGTTGAGCTTTAAGCCAACATTTTCAGTCTCCACTTTCACTTTCATCAAAAGGCTTTTTAGTTCCTCTTCACTTTCTGCCATAAGGGTGGTGTCATTGCATATCTGAGGTTATTGATATTTCTCCCGGCAATCTTGATTCCAGCTTGTGTTTCTTCCAGTCCAGCGTTTCTCATGATGTACTCTGCATATAAGTTAAATAAGCAGGGTGACAATATATAGCCCTGACATACTCCTTTTCCTATTTGGAACCAGTCTGTTGTTCCATGTGCAGTTCTAACTGTTGCTTCCTGACCTGCATACAGATTTCTCAAGAGGCAGGTCAGGCGGTCTGGTATTCCCATCTCTTGAAGAATTTTCCACAGTTGATTGTGATCCACACAGTCAAAGCCTTTGGCATAGTCAATAAAGCAGAAATAGATGTCTTTCTGGAACTCTCTTGCTTTTTCTATGATCCAGCGGATGTTGGCAATTTGATCTCTGGTTCCTCTGCCTTTTCTAAAACCAGCTTGAACACCAGGAAGTTCATGGTTCAGGTATTGCTGAAGCCTGGCTTGGAGAATTTTGCACATTAATGACTTACTGGAGATGAATTTGAGCAAACCCTGAAAGATAGTGAAGGGCAGTGGTGTCTGGTGTGCTACGGTCACGGGGATTGCAGAGTCAGACATGACTTAGCAACTGAATGGTAACAATCAACTAAAGAGACCAGTCTTTACTTGTTTGTTGGTTTATTAATTTTGTTTGTGTCCATTGATGATTCTGGGTTGTGGACTTCTCCAGCACACAAGATGGAACATATCTGAAGAAGAAGGAAATTTTAGGAAATTATTGCTGAGTCATTACTCGAGATTTACAGTTCATAGTAACAATATTTTTGTTTATCTTTAGGAATTGTTTATCAATTGCTCTATGAATTACTCTAGCAACTCTTAGTAAATGGGATGGAATGTGCTTACTCTGTTATTTCCAGGACTAAAACCAGGAGGTTATTTTTGATATTTGCAAGAATTATTTTGGCTTGTTTGTCAAGGTATAAGCCAGAGGGAAAAATAGATTGATGTGAGAGAGGGAAATGAGGGAAAAGAGTAGGTAAACATGGCCACATTTTAGAAATTTTGCCTTTATGAGAGGCAGAGACAAGATGGTAGTAGAGGAATGCATAAGTTCATGGTAGGGCTTTTTATCCCCAGAGGAGTCAACCAGAACATTTAATAACGATGAGAATTAGGCAAAATAAATAAGAAGTAGAACCCAGAAAAAAAAGGAGTTTAAGACAGGAAAAGGGCCACATTTCCTATTTTAACTGGAGTGCATAGAAACTTTAACTCTCTTTGAAATTAATTGTATTTGGTTATAAAAAATTAAAATCTATAGCCTTCTCAGGCTAAGGGAAGTAAATTTGAATATTTTAAATACAGAAAGGCCTTTCAATATCTTATAAAGAGAAGTGGAGAACTATACAGAACTGACTAGGGAAATAAAAGCTGAGTAAATTTGGAGATGTTTTCAAAAGTTTTGTTGATGTATTAGCATGTGGAATCTCAGGAAAATTGAAAAGGAAGTGACTGACAAGAGAGAATGACCAATATATGAAGTTAGATAAATAGAAGGATGCAAACATTAGAGGTCTCCATGTCATTGAAAAACAGGTATAGTTAATGTATGAAGGTCAGGAAGCAACAGTTAGAACTGGACATGGAGCAACAGACTGGTTCCAAATAGGAAAAGGAGTATGTCAAACTGTTTATTATCACCCTGCTTATCTAATTTATATGCAGAGTACATCATGAGAAGCACTGGACTGGAGGAAGCACAAGCTGGAATCAAGACTGCTGGGAGAAATATCAATAACCTCAGATATGCAGATGACACCACCCTTATGGCAGAAAGTGAAGAGGAACTGAAGAGCCTCTTGATGAAAGTGAAAGAGGAGAGTGAAAAAGTTGGCTTAAAGCTCGACATTCAGAAAACTAAGATCATGGCATCTGGTCCCATCACTTCATGGCAAATAAATGGGGAAACAGTGGAAACAGTGGCTGACTTTATTTTTTTGGGCTCCCAAATCACTGCAGATGGTGACTGCAGCCATGAAATTAAAAGACGCTTACTCCTTGGAAGGAAAGTTATGACCAACCTAGATAGCATATTCAAAAGCAGAGACATTACTTTCCCAGCAAAGGTCCGTCTAGTCAAGGCTATGGTTTTTCCAGTAGTCATGTATGGATGTGAGAGTTGGACTATAAAGAAAGCTGAAGGCCAAAGAATTGATGCTTTTGAACTGTGGTGTTGGAGAAGACTTCTCGAGAGTGCCTTGGACTGCAAGGTGATCTAGCCAGTCCATCCTAAAGGATATCAGTCCTGGTTGTTCATTGGAAGGACTGATGTTGAAGCTGAAACTCCAATACTTTGGCCACCTGATGCAAAGAGCTGACTCATTTGAAAAGACCCTGATTCTGGGAAAGATTGAGGGCAGGAGGAGAAGGGGACGACAGAGAATGAGATGGTTGGATGGCATCATTGACTCAATGGACGTGGGTTTGGGTGGACTCCAGGAGTTGGTGATGGACAAGGAGGCCTGACATGCTGCCATTCATGGGGTCTCAAAGAGTCAAACACGACTGAGTGACTGAACTGAACTGAATGATATAGTCCGTTGGACAGCAAAAATATCAAACCATTCAGTCTTCAAGGACATCCACCCTGAATACACATTGGAAGGACTGGTGTTGAAGCTGAAGCTCTGCCGGGGTCCAGCCCCAGCTGATCCAGGGTATTCGAAGGAGAGACAGCGTAGGCGACCTATTTATTTAAATATTTATCAAAGATATAAAGAGTAATAGAATGAGGATAGCTCAGTAGGAAAATTCAGTGGAGAAAAGAGGCTAAGTAGCTTGGTTTAGGCGGGAGACCAATAAAACTTCAAGACAAGAAGTTTGCACCACTTACGTAGGCCGCAGGAGTCCTTCCATTCTCCCGAAGGAGAGGAGACACTGAGGCCTCCCTGGTCAGATCTTAGAAGCCCAGGCATAATTAGCAAGCATGGCAGGTTCCGCGCTCCAGGTGGAGACTCAGCCAGAATTTGAGAGAGAGAGCGACATGGGGAGACCAAGTTTCGGTGAACAAGGCCAGCACTTTATTTTCCAAAGTAGTTTTTATACCTTAAGTTATGCATAGAGGATAATGGGGGAAGGGGTGGAGTCATGCAAGGACAGCAGTTCCTGGTTCTAATCGAAGCCAGGCTTTCAAACCTCATATGCAAAAGTTCAGGTGGTTTACATCATCTTCTGGCCAGGAGGCCTGTTAACATTTTAAGAAACTTGTTTTTCCCTAAAGGTGATTATTCCAAAGTCAGGCACCAGCCTCCAAAAAAGCATCGGACAAAGCTGCATTCCTATAGGGCAAAGGTGAGGTGGGCTGAATCAAGAAAAGAATTAACTCAAGGATCCAAGGTTACAAACATTGAGGCTACTACTTACATTTCTATACACCCATTATATCAATCAATACACTGCCAAGGACACAGTAGGTAAGGAATATGGAGACTTAGCAGCAAACATTGGCCCAATAAGTGAAAAACCTTTCACCAGTACAATTTCTAATCAATCTTTTAACTACTCGAAGGAATCTGTGTTTAAACAGTTTAGAACATCTCCTGCCTCTCACAGTTGGGAGGCTCTGAACAATCACATGTGGCCGGAAAAACCTATTCGGGCAGGCTAGAAGATTTCCAAAGGAGTTTGTAGTTTGAAACACTGTCACACCCAGGAATTATTAACTGGAGCTGTAAACTAACTCTTTTTTCAGAGAGAGGTAGTGGGGGACAGCCCCCCGTAAAGTCAGAGGTGTAGGTGAAAGCACAAAGCAGAAAGTAGGCAGACTCTGGTTTGGGGGTAGATGCTCGAGAATTTCCAGGGGGACTCCTGAGGCTCGATCCTGCCTTTGCGTATGCCGAGCCTCCTTCCTCATGACCTTTGTCATGGGTGGAGCTCCTCACGCTGGCTCCCAGCAGTGATAGAATTCCAGTTGAGCTATTCCAGATCCTGAAAGATGATGCTGTGGAAAATGCTGCACTCAATATGCAATATGCACTCAATATGCAATATGCCGGCTCCCGGCATCACTCCAGTATTTTTTCACCTGAAGTGAATAGCTGACTCATTGGAATAGTGCCTGATGCTGGGATAGATTTAGGGCAAGTGGAGAAGGCAGTGGCAGAAGATGGGATGGCTGATGGCATCAATGATGCAATGGACATGAACTTGAGCAAACTCTGGGAAATGCTGAGTGACAGGAAGGTCTGGTGCACTGCAGTCCATGGGGTTGCAAAGAGTTGGAAATGACTGGGTGACTGAACAGCAACGACAATGATATAGGGAAATTTATAGATCTTCCCTGTAGCTCAGATGGTAAAGAATCTGCCTGCAATGCAGGAGACCTGGGTTTGATCCCTGGGTCAGGAATATCCTCTGGAGAAGGGAATGGCAATCCATTCCAGTATTCTTGCCTGGAGAATCCCATGGATAGAGGAGCCTTATTGGCTACTGGTTGTGGGGCTGCAGAGGTGGACATGACTGAGCAACTAACCCACACACACACTACGTGGTGAATTTGCTAATGTTTTGGGCTTCCCTCGTATCTCAGTTGGTAAAGAATCTGCCTGCAATGCAGGAGACCTGGGTTTGATCCCTGGGTTGGGAAGATCCCCTGGAGAAGGAAATGGCAACCCATTCCAGTATTCTTGCCTGGAGAATCCCATGCACAGAGGAGTCTGGCAGGCTATAGTCCATGGGGTCATAAGAGTCGGACACGATTTAGTGACTAAACCACCACCACCATGAATTTGTGGGTTGCCTCTCAATGGCAACAAGATATATAGTTTGATATGTACACACACACACACACACACACACACATATGTGTGTGTGTGAGAGAGAGAGAGAGAGAGAAGTAAGTGACCAAATTGGGATGGAGTGAAATCATGAGGCAGACACCTATGACCACGAGCCTAAGATGTTGTTTAGCAAATGATAAGGTCCCTCGTTTAAAGTGATTTGGGGCCTTAAGAAAATAACTAGCTTCAATGAATGTCCAGAAAAGTGCTACTCTTCAAAGACATATCTGAAGATGAAGAATGTTTGTTATATACAGGTTGTTAAAATAGTGGCTTAAGAAGTTCAAGCAGAGCCTTGGGAGCCAGAGAGCTTGGACTTAAACTTGGCTAACTGCGTGACCATGAGAAAGCTAAATAACTTTATGATTTCTAGCTTATACATCTTCAAAATAAGGGTGCATTAGTGTCCATGCTAGACAATTAAACTAATACAAGTGTGTCCTTTATTAAGCAATTGTCTCTCAGCTTTAAAGCCATCCTTCTTTGCTTTACAACAGCAGTTGGTTTAAGTACCAGTTACTGATTTTTGTTTGCAGATTTTTTGGTATATCTATAATCAGCCTCATGGGACCCATCAGAGATACCAGCACCAACTGGCTAGGGCCCCTTTCTTAGAAGTATGATGTCTATATCTATGTGATCATCTCCAATATTCAGAGGAAACACTCCCAGTTAGGCAGCAAACTCCAGAAATATGGGTTTCTGCTTTGCTGGTTCCCACCTCTAAACTCTAAAGTCTAATAGTCCTAAATTTTGCTTTGTTTCCCTAAATCTTGGGTTCAAACTGCATTCTGCAATATCGTTGAATTGCCTTTCAGAATTCTAATTTCTTCAAACTGTGCAAAGAATTATTAATCATCAATTATTTCTGTTGGCAGTGTGGTTTGTGTTCTCCTGACTTCATGTTTATAGATACAACATAAAGATATTTAGCAAGAAACTTCTTAAAAATGTGAATTATTATTTTGCTTTTATCATAGCAGAAAGAGTTCAGAATCACGGAATACATGGGTGGCTGGGTTAAAAAGGAGAAGGACAGATTAGCAGGAGAATGTGTGCATAGAAGGAAATATGTGACCAGGGATATGTACATTTTGTGTGTGTGTACTCAGTCATGTCCAACATTTTGCAACCCCATGGACTGTAGCCTGCCAGGCTCCTCTGTCCATGGGATTAAGATTACTGGAATGGGTTGCCATTTCCTCCTCCAGGGGATCTTCCCAACCCAGGGGTTGAATCTGTGTCTCCTGTGTCTCCTGCATTGGCAGGATTCTTTACTGCTGAGCCACCAGGGAAGCCCCTTTTAACTCTTATATGTTTCCTCTAAGAAAAATATCAGGGATATAATTTCTATGAGCCTAAAATCACTTAATAATTTAGTCCCTATACAAATTTAGCTTGACTTCTGAATATTAAAGAGTGTTCAGGAGGAGGGTCTAGTTGATAGGGACCTGGTATTTTGGTGTTGAGAACCTCTCCAGCTTTGCCCTTAAGTAGTTAGTGGCTTTCCTTTAATTTTTTAAGAAAGAACTACAAATGAAATATAAAGTGGTGTTTTTGACCAGTAAAATTTGATGCTCCAAAATGATTATATTCAATGGCAGCAAAGTTGTAGCACATTCCCTACATTTGAAGTAAACATGTAAACTGATATAGTCTTTCCAGAAAGCGGCATGAAAATGTGTATCAATAATTTAAAATATAAATGTTTAATAATAATTCTAGAAGTTACTAGTTTTATCTAAATGTAACTAGAGTTGTAGTCAAAATTTTGCATAAAATTGTGTTTAAATGACAATAATATCTGTATATGGCTTCCCTGATAGGAGACCGGTTCAATTCCTGGGTTAAGAAGATCCACTGGAGAAGGGATAGGCCACTCACTCCAGTATTCTTGGGCTTCCCCTGTGGCTTATCTGGTAAAATATCCACCTGCAACGCGGGTGACTGTGTCAGGGAAGATTTGCAAATCTACATTCTGCCTATTAAAAAAGATATAAATAAATTATAAGGTACCTGTGTGGTGATGGAACGCTATTCAGCTATAAAAATGATGGTAGAGAAGATCATTAACATTTTTTTCATGAGAAAAAGTTTAATTTCATCATAAGAGCACTTGGAGGTAGATATATGTCTTTATCAGACACACACACATTCCAGCATGTAAAAAAAAAGGGAAGTTAAAAATAGTCATCTATGGACCTTGAGTATATGGAATTAAAGATTTTTTCCATTTTATTGGTTTCTTTATTTTGTAAATGTTATATATTGAGCCATTATTACTTTTATGATCCCCAAAACAAAAATGAATAAAAATTACATGTACATATGCAAGACTCACTACTCTTAGGAAAAAACAATGAGAATTCTAGCTACAAATAATCTAACTTGTGGAAATATTGTAGGCTTCCTATAAAGTAGTATAATACACTATATACTATAATATACTATTATAGTAGTAGTATAATACACTAATGCTGAATTTCTCAGTTTTCTCTAGTATATAGACATGATCAAATGAATTAGAAAATTTTATATATGATTTACACGAGTAAAGAGAGAACCAAAGTCTATTTAGTTTTGTTATTTTTCATCTTATCATTTATATTATAAAATTTATAGATGGTACTTAACCAAAATATGAGCAGTCATGATTATGGCAACAATAGGAAAATGAATAAAAATGGAGAATATATGATATTCCACTACTTATAAAATTTCTTACTTACACTGAAGTAAGTATATAACCTGAGATTGATTGTGTCTTTCATTGCATAGGGTAAAGAATCTATAAAACACTAGTACGTCTCTTCTTGTTTGGTCTAGTCAATATGCTTTTAGCTATGTCTGGATGGATTCTTTTCTTTTACAGATAGAATATCAGTCCAACGAATTTGAAAACAATTTCTTCCCTTGCAACACTGTCAGATACAGTTTTTGCATGTCTTATATCTTGTGATTAATTTTCTGTTGCTTGAATCCTTTTTCTTGCTTGTTCTTGAATACATTCCAAAAAATTTGTGTATCACTTTGTGTTTGTTTTCTTAGCTTTTTTAAAAAATAAGAAATGAAATTTGGTTATTGTATAATAATTCCAAGGCCATAGATAGGATAAGGAATGAATTATTAAAACTATGATGAAGATATAAAACAGTTGTATAGATATGTATATTTTTATTTGTATGTTTATGTTTTTTCTCATAAAGAATTTCAGGGAAATTAAAGGGATAAATACAATAATATGCAGAAGCATGATTAGAAGTGGAAAACTATCTCAAACATTGGCACAAATAGATAGATATATCTGAATCTTTGTGGGTTGAAACTTTTAACTAGAATTCAGTAACATACATTATTCCAAAGGAAAGAATTTACAGAGAGGCAATGCAAGAGTTTAAGATATAAAGATGTCTATATCTTGAGATGATAAATATAAAAAAAGAGTTAAAATGGTGGAAATATTACTGTATTATCAGATCAGATTAGTCACTCAGTAGTGTCTGACTCTTTGCGATCCCATGAATTGCAGCACGCCAGGCCTCCCTGTCCATCACCAACTCCCGGAGTTCACTCAGACTCACGTCCATCAAGTCAGTGATGCCATCCAGCCATCTCATCCTCTGTCGTCCCCTTCTTCTCTTGCCCCCAATCCCTCCCAGCATCAGAGTCTTTTCCAATGAGTCAACTCTTCGCATGAGGTGGCCAAAGTACTGGAGTTTTAGCTTTAGCATCATTCCTTCCAAAGAAATCCCAGGGCTGATCTCCTTCAGAATGGACTGGTTGGATCTCCTTGCAATCCAAGGGACTCTCAAGAATCTTCTCCAACACCACAGTTCAAAAGCATCAATTCTTTGGTGCTCAGCCTTAATCACAGTCCAACTCTCACATCCATACATGACCACAGGAAAAACCATAGCCTTGACTAGACGGACCTTTGTTGGCAAAGTAATGTCTCTGCTTTTGAATATGCTATCTAGGTTGGTCATAACTTTCCTTCCAAGGAGTAAGCGTCTTTTAATTTCATGGCTGCAGTCACCATCTGCAGTGATTTTGGAGCCCAGAAAAATAAAGTCTGACCTTGTTTCCACTGTTTCCTCATCTATTTCCCATGAAATGATGGGACCGGATGCCATGATCTTCGTTTTCTGAATGTTGAGCTTTAAGCCAACTTTTTCACTCTCCACTTTCACTTTCATCAAGAGGCTTTTGAGTTCCTCTTCACTTTCTGCCATAAGGGTGGTGTCATCTGCATATCTGAGGTTATTGATATTTCTCCCGGCAATCTTGATTCCAGCTTGTGTTTCTTCCAGTCCAGCGTTTCTCATGATGTACTCTGCATATCAGTTAAATAAACAGGGTTCCACTATACAGCCTTGACGTACTTCTTTTCCTATCTGGAACCAGTCTGTTGTACCATGTGCAGTTCTAACTGTTGCTTCCTGACCTGCATACAAATTTCTCAAGAGGCAGATCAGGTTGTCTGGTATTCCCATCTCTTTCAGAATTTTCCACAGTTTATTGTGATCCACACAGTCAAACTTTGGCATATTCAATAAAGCAGAAATAGATGTTTTTCTGGGACTCTCTTGCTTTTTCCATGTATTATATATGTATTATATATACTGTATTATATATGTTATCAAATGTCCAACTCAGAGACATGAAATAATTACCACCATCAAAATGCAGACTGTGACAATGTTAGGGTCAAATGTATTAGTTACAAAATTCCAGACTTAATTGGATGTCTGTTCTGTACTTCATGGGAATAAGAATACATTGTATATATTTGCTTTATATATCATTTTGGTGAAGGTCAGGGCAGTCAGAAATAGAAAACAAATTTTTACCTAATTCTTACAAATAGATCTTGCTTCATGAAGTAAAATAATGGGGAACTTAATTTCATCATGAAAGATTTTTAAAACTGGGTAAGGTATAAGTCCAACAGGATGGGAAAAGCAGATTGTGCAAAGACACGTTTTCAAATTCTAAAGAGTGAAGTATTAGTGTTGCTCAGGATGTGTTTTTGAATAAGAAATAAACATTCAAACTCACACAATAAGTTGTGAAACCTTAAATAACATCTAAGAGAGACTCCTGTGATGAAACTGAGGACCCCTTGACTATTACAAATTTCAAAAAGTCATTTACAAAGAGGAATAAATGTCAGAGATTTTATCAGGAAGAATATAATAGAGTCACAGGGATACACATAAGCAGCATCAAGAGAGCTAAAGCTAAAAGGCAATTAAGGCTTGCCATTTTTTTCCTCAAGGGAACTCAAGGTTCTTTAAACAACATTTTGGTAAAGAAAAAAAATTTAGCCATAAGAAATTAGGAATTTATTAATAGCATAAGATGTGTGGGGAAATGTATTATTTCTCCTCTTTTGGAAGATGATTAAGAAAATTTTAGATGCTTCCTTGATGTGATGTGATTTACACTGCCTTCCTGTGAAAGGAATACATTTCTCAGTGACAGCAGGGCAGAGTGTGTCATTTCTTTGACCAATGAACCACAATCAGAAGTGACACAGTACAGTGACTCTGAGCGGAAATTTTCAGAGCCGTCACTTTTTTTACTCAGCTCTCTTTCTATGTTTCCTCCACTGTAAGAAGAATTTGTTACATGTATAGAGTTCTCTTTCAGTTTGGATCCTGGAATGAAGACAGTAGAGGAGAGACAGACAAACAGCTAAGGCTGACAAACAATATGATGAAGGTAGAATCCCTGTTTTCATAAACTTGACTTGTGTGGCTGTTATTCAATAATATTATATTCATATAAAACTATATTATTATAAAGCATATTAACCTTTTATTATTATGTTTTATGTATATATATACACACGTATATACAAATAATAGAAATAAAGGGAAGTGAAAGTAGCTCCAGTCGTGTCTGACTCTTTGCAACCCCATAGAATATACGGTCCATGGAATTCTCCAGGCCAGAATACTGGAGTGGGCAGATGTTCCCTTCTCCAGGGGATTTTCCCAACCCAGGGATTGAACCCAGGTCTCCCTCATTGTAGGCAGATTCTTTACCAGCTGAGCCACCAGGGAAGCCCCAATAGAAATAAAAGAATCCATAAAATGTAATATTGTGTCTGTCTTTATATTTTTACCACCATAATTGTTTGACTGAGAAAAAATAGATTATATATCCATATAAGAACAAAGAGACACTTGGTAATTGAGGAGCTATTAAGAGAACGTGTAGTTATTACCATTTCCTACCTTAGACAGGAGATAGCTATTTTAAGTTCTTTTGGTGAAAGAGAGAAAGAGTAATGAAACCTAAAAGCTAGCTTAAAAGTATCTAGTTTGAATTTGTTTTTCAAAGGAAGTCTGGGTTATCTTTTAATTAAATACTGTGTAAAAAATTCTACACAAGTTCGTCATGGATGTCTGTGACTATTTCATAAAGAAATATGTAACAATAAAAAAGAGAGACCTAATAAATTCATAGAGAATTGTTAAGCCAGACTGAGGACAATTCTGTTAAGATGGAGCCATACCATTTGTGAACTAAAAAAAGAAAAAGCAAAAATCTGAAAAGTTTCTGAATTTCAATAAAGCAAATGGCCAAATTTTTATATGTGTAAATATATTTAAGTATAAAATAACCTAAATCAAATAACTTAAGTATAAATTATTTAGTGACTTCCTAACCACTTAATAACCACACTCAAAGGCTGAGAGGTAAATATGTATATTGTTATTTAGATCTTAGCATAGCACTCACCTTCTTAGAAAGGCCTTCTGTAACCACCTTATCTAAAATTTCCTTCCTCATTAATTGACACATCACACTATCTACATATTTATTTATTTATCTTTTTAAAATCAGTTTACTGAGTTGTAACGCATATGCTGTACAACTGATTCATATATGCTCTAAAAATCAATGCTTTTTAGTATATTTACATATATGTGCTACCACCATCATAGCCAAATTTTGGAATATTTCATTATCTGTTAAAGAAACCCTGTGTTCTTCAGTTTTAACTCCCCTATCCCCATCATCTTGGGGATAAAGAGATAGTTTTACTTCTTCCTTTCCCATCTGGATGCCTTTTTTATTTTTCTTGCCAAATTTTCCTAGCTGTAGCATTTAGTACAATATTCATAAAAGTGGCAAGAGCAGACATCCTTATCCTTTACTTATTTTAGGAAAAATGGATCTGTTTTTTCACCATTGAGTTAGATCTTATCTATGAGTTTTTCATACATGCTCTTTCTCAAGTTAAGGACGTTCTTTTCTATTCTTAGTTTTGTTTAGTGTTTTTTTTCATAAAAGGATTTTGGTTTATGTCAAATGCTTTTTCAGTGTCTATTGAGACAATCATGCATTTTTTCTTTTTAATTAAATTGATGCTTTTCAGCTATTAAACCAAGCTAACATTCCTGGGACCAAGCACTTGGTAATGATATATAATTCTTTTTGTATGTTCATAAATTTACTTTGCTAGAATTTGGTTGTTGATTATTGTGTTCATATTCATAAAATATATTGTTTCCTGATTTTCTTTCTTTTTAAAATGTGGTAAGAATGTTTAACAGAGATTTACTTCTTAATGTAATTTTAAGTGCACAGTACTTTATTATTAACCAAAAACATAATGTTGTACAATATATCTTTAAGACTCATCTTGCATAACAAACCTTATACTCATTGAACAGCAACCCATCATGTACCCTTTCCCTAGCCCTTGACAACTACTGTTCTACTATCTGTTTCTATGAATTTGGAACTTTAGATACACCATATATGAAATCATAGAACATTTGCCCTTCTATAACTGGCTTATTTTGTTAGCATAATGTCCTCCACACATTCATGCTGTCATATATGACAGTATTTACTTCTTTTTTTAAGACTGGAAAATATGCCATTGCATATGTGTGTGTATATATATATATATATATATATATATATATATATAAATTTATATTCACATTTTATTATTCATTCATCTGTTGATGTGCATTTAGGTTGTTTCCATATCTTGGCTATTGTGAATAGTATTGCACTTAATACAGGAGTGCAGATGTCTCTTCCTAATCCTAATTTCAATTTTTAGAATAAACACCCCAAATGGGATTGTTTGATCATATGGTAGTTACATTATTTAACTTTTTGGTGGAAATTCCAGGTTGTTTTCCATGGGAGCTGCCCATTCCTCCTCCTGTTTTCAGGGCTAGCATTGTTGTTCTGTCATCCAGTTGTGTCCAAGTCTTTGCGACTCCATGGACTGCAGCACGCTAGGCCTCTCTGTCCCTCACCATCTCTCAAGGTTTGCCCAAGTTCATCTCCATTGTACTGGTGATGCCATCCAGCCGTCTGATCCTCGGATGCCTTACCACTTGTCTACTTTTTATTTTAATTTGTGATAAATATCCTGACAAGTATGAGGTGTATCTTAATGTGGCTTTAATTTTCATTCCATTATGATTAGTGATGTGGAACATCTCTTTATATACCTGTTGACAATTTGCAACAGGTGAAATGTCTACTAAAGCCTTTAGCCCATTTTAAAATTGAGTTATATATATATATATTTAAGTTGTTTGCATTCCTTACACACTTTGGATATTAACCCCTTATCAAAAATTATTTTTGCAAATTTTTTCTCCCATTCTACAGATTGTCTTTTCATCATTTTGATTTTGCTGTGTAGAAGCTTTTTAGTTTGATGTAGTATTAAATGGTTATTTTTGCTTTTGCTGTTTCTACTTTCAGTGTCATTTCCAAGAAATCACTGACAAGATAAATGTCCTTAAATTTTCCCTATCTTTTCTTCTAGGATTTCTGCAATTTCAGGTTTTCTGCAATTTCAGGTCTTACAATTAAGTTTTTACTCTGTTTTTAAGTTGCCTTTGTGTATGGTGTAAGATAAGGGTCAAATTTCAATCTTTTCCATGTGGCTATTCAGTTTTCCCTGAACTGTGTTCTGAGAGAGTACCCTTTCCCAATTGTGTATTCTTACTTCTCTTGCTGAAGATCAAGTGACTGCATATGTTTGAATATAGTTCTGAGTTTTGAACTTGAGTTTAATATTATTCTGAATATAATAAATATAATTTTGATTCTGTTGTATTAGTCTATGTGTCTATTTTTATGCCAGTACTATAGCATTTCTTTTTATTACTGTACTTTTGTAATATATTTTGAAATTTAAAAAAGAGTGATGTTTCTTGCTTTGTTGTTTTTTAAGATTACTTTGGTTACTTGAGGTCTTCTGTGACTTTCAGGATTATTTCCTCTATTTCAGCATGCTTGTGTATTTATTCTGGCCTTTTTCTCTATGTAGTTCGCTACAATATTTAGTGATTTTGCTCATCTTGTTTAACATTGTGTCCTTAGTATCAAGTACAGTGCTAGGAAAATAGTGGGTTTCTCAAAAATACTTAGTGAATGGTATTGAATAGAAGGAAGGGAAACAAGAAAGGGAAGAAGGAAGGAAGGCAGGGAGAGAGAGAGGATCAATATATAGAAAGTCTTTGTTTAGCTGTGCTGGTAAAGATGAATATGATGATGAAGAAAATGGTGACAAAGGCAACAAACAGTGGTGATTAAATCTTAAAAAGAGCTAGATATGATCATAAATTCTAGAATGCCAATGCTATATAACAAGTGATATTCTGATTCATTTGTATTGTTGGTTTAATTAATGCTTACTGAACACAGTGTGGGGTTCCCTGGTGGCTCAGTGATAAAGAATCTACTTGCCAATGCAGGAGATGCAGGTTTGATCCCTGGGTCAGGGATATGCCCTGGAAAAGGAAATAGCAACCCACTCCAGTATTCTTGCCTGGAAAATCCAATGGACAGAGGAGTCTCATAGGTTACAGTCCATGGGTTTGCAAGAGTCAGATATGATTAGTGACTATCCCACTCTTTTTCTTTAAAAGTAGCATTTAGTAAATTTGTCACTAGGCTAATTAGCCCATGTTTCTGAATTACTCAGTGTACTGCATGTGTGGTTTACTAGGCCTGATAGCATAAATTGTTTTAGTTATGACTATGTTAATTTTTTTGACTGGCATATGATACTAAAGTTAAACATATTTTACAATATTTAAATTTGTTCTAAAACATCAAATGTTTAGCTAATTTTCTTATTTAAAACATCCCATTATGCTCTAATAGTAAAATGTGTGTTTTACATGTAATACTTAATTTTAACATGTTTTTACTTTGATTCAAAATATATGAAAAATTCCTGAGATCATTCCTCTAGCATAATAAAAATTTCAGTTCAGTTCAGTTGCTCAGTCGGGTGGGACTCTTTGCAACCCCATGAATTGCAGGACGCCAGGCCTCCCTGTCTATCACCAACTCCTGGAGCCTACCCAAACTCACGTACATTGAGTTGGTGATGCCATCCGACCATCTCATCCTCTGTCGTCCCCTTCTCCTCCTGCCCTCAATCTTTCCCAGCATCAGGATCTTTTCAAATGAGTCAGCTCTTCGCATCAGGTGGACAAAGTATTGGAGTTTCAGCTTCAACATCAGTCCTTCCAATGAACAGCCAGGACTGATCTCCTTTAAAATGGACTGGTTGGATCTCCTTGCAGTCCAAGGGACTCTCAAGAGTCTTCTCCAACACACAGTTCAAAAGCGTCAATTCTTTGGCACTCAGCTTTCTTTATAGTCCAAATCTCATATCCATACATGACTACTGGAGAAACCATAGCTTTGACTAGACGGACCTTTGTTGGTAAAGTAATGTCTCTGCTTTTTAATAGGCTGCCTAGGTTGGTCAATAAAAATTTAGGCATTCCTTTATTTCAAATAATAAATGTTTTATATAAGGCAAAACAACTTCAGAGCTTGTTGATTATATTTTAGAGCCATATCTAAATGGAATAACAAACGCATGCAAAAAAAAATGTTCACAGTGAGTTATAAACATAACCTCTTTAGAAAAATTGTTCAGTCTAAGACATAGATGTTTTATCAATGGCTGTAATTGGAAGAAAGGTTTGCAACCACTCAAAATAAAATATAATGGCTTGTGTCAGAGAGTTATGAAATATATTCTTTTTAAGAGCAGAGGGGGGAAAAGAATGAAAAATATGATGGACCTTGAATAACAGCTCAACAGTAATGCTGTATAATTGCTTTTCATCCTTTCTATCGGCAGTGGAGCTTTAAAACATTGATCAAAGATGATGACTATCACAAAGTGCTTAAAGTGCAGCACATTGTTAAATTTCCTCAGCTTCAGAAATAATTATAGCATGAGCAAGCATAAAAATGGTTCCCCCACCTTCACCCACCTTCCTCAAATGATTTTCCAGCCAAGGTAGATGGGATTAAAAGAAATCTGACATGAATGAGCTACATTAGAACATCAATGTCAAAAGATGTATCAGAGGCACTTTGCCTCAAAAGGATAAAAATACCGTGAACGTTTCACATTAGTGCACACCAGAATTCAGTCACCGTCCTTACTGACAAACACAGTGTTGAAATAAAGGACACAAGACATACCCTATGCATAAGAAAGTGCAACACAGAATGAGAAGTGTTCATTGATGAGATAAGGATAGCTCTTGTCTGCTAAGACTTTCCAGCTAAAGAAATGATGGACAAAGAATCTTTTAACCCATTTATGAGAGTAATAGATAAAGGACTTCTTTCCAAAAATTTAGTAGTTTAGTAATTTAGATTAACATCTTAAAATTATGCTTTCATTAGAATTTAACTATATTAATTTATTCATTTGAAAGTGTAAAATTGTTAGTCACTCAGTCATGTCCCACTCTTTGCAACCCCATGGTCTGTAGGCCGCCAGGCTCCTCTGTCCATGGGATTTCCCAGACAAGATTACTGGAATGGGTAGACATTCCCTTACCCAGGGGAGCTTCCCGACCCAGGGATCAAACCTGGGCCTCCTGCACTGCAGGCAGATTCTTTGCCAGCTGAGCTAATTCATTTAATACATTTAAAACTAATGATTGAAATCATAGTAAGTGCCAGGCATCGTGCAGAAAGCATAGGTGTGGTGCTGTTAGAATAGCTGTACACAGGGCTCCTTGCCACACTCTTTCAACTCATCTGATTTCAGCACAGGCATTTGGGCTCGATAGTCACACCTCTCTGCCAGCTTCTTACACAAAGTGCTCACTAGGATGTCTCCACTACAGGATGTCATTCAGTTACAATGAGAGAAATTAGGAATTAAGAGGAATGAAGTGCCCTTCAAGGGAGTCTTAACCAGAGGTATGAGGGATAGATGTTACATATCCCATGTTATCTGGAAGGAAAAATAAAGATCCATTCAGCAAAGTTTCTCAAATGATTCCCTGGGAGTGATTTAGCTCTTGTTCACAACACTAACCAGATCATTAAGTGTTCAAGAACTGGCTTTCTTTTTTACCTGCCCAATTTCCCCATTCTCTTCATTTTGTTACTCCATTCCCCCCACCCCTGACCCAATCCTACACGTTTCCAAGTGCTTGTTTCAGGACCTGCTCTCAGGAAGGAACCTAAACCAAAGCAGTTGACTCTCCAAGTAGCAGTAGGAAATAGTCCCTTTAGATGAGATTCTGAAATTGGTTCCCTCATAGTTCCCATGGCAATAAGAACCTTATTGATGGTGATAAATGATAAATGAAATGCCAAAAACTCCTTGCTTTCTTGCTTGTTTTACCACTACATCTTAGAGACTCAGTTGCAGAGAGCTGAATGAGAATCAGGTGGAGGGAAGCACACAGGTGTATGTAGTAGAGCTAACACCCAAATGCGAAGAGGGCAAGCCCTTTAAGAGGTTTGTGAAGGCAGCTTACACTTCTCAGTTGTTCCAGAAGAGTTGAGGTAGGAGAGTGGTGGGCTCTGTTCAGCCTGTTATCAGCTCAGAACATGCTAGAAAATTAAGAAGACTTCTTGCACTATTCATTACCTACAACTAGAGGACAGATAACACTGAAAAAACAGATTCAAGATTTAATTACAACTGTTGAACAATTGCAAAATACACGGACCACTGAGCTTCTGGGGATTTCCTGACGTGAGCATTGTGATAGTGAAAAAGCAAGGCCCTGAGGATTCAGATGACTGGGAAAAATTGACCAGAGAATTTCCACCTCCAGACTTTCCTAATATCTCTGGACTTTAAGAGCAGTGTCTTCTGTTGACTGCGAACAGTGCAAATAAGTTACCTGAGGTGAGTGCCTTGAAATATGTGTTTTTTTTTCACCTTAGGGTCATCTGTATTTTCAATATTTGACTCAAATCTGTAATTATTATCAACTTTCAGTGTAGTCCAAGAAAGAAAATATAGTCTCTGCTACTAGTAAGATATCAGGCAAGTTTCAAGACTATGCTAATAGTTTAATACACACTAACAGAAACTCAGAAATATATCTAGGAGTGGATATTATAATATTTTATTGGATAATATAATATATATATATATATATATATTATATAGAATAATATATCCATAATATAAGGCAGGAGAAGTATGGCTTTATTTAGCTGAAGGCATATTTTAGTGACATAAAAATACATTTATTTAGTAACATAAAATACATTCTATGTGAACATTTGGAGCTGGTTTTAATATGATGCTGGAAGCAGTATTTAAAGCTTGAATGCAGTAGTGGTTTACAGTAAATGATGTGGTGATGTCAGAATTGCTTTAGCAAAGTTCTAAGGAAGAGGTCAAAGTAGTGGGCCTAAGAAAGCAGGTTTATTACCTGAGACTGGAATTCTCTTAGCCTTTGTCCTTTAGAAGGCCCAGAGAACACCAAAGTGATATGCAGTGCAACAGAGAGGTATTGGAGAAAGTTAATGGCTGTTTTCTTTGGGCCAGAACTAACAGTGAGTGACGCTTCTGTATTTCTTGTCGTGATAGAATCCCTGCCGAATAGAACACAGGTGATGACACTTAAAGGCAAGACACACATAATAGTAATGATGAAAATAAAGCATTATGGTGGGGTATCTTTACTCAAAGCAGTCTGTGGCTATGGCTATAAGACAATAGTGGTCCAAGATGGAAGAGAGATAGACAATAGAACAAGCCATCGCTAGTCTTATTTAACCAGAATAAGTTGATATTGGTTGTCTCTATGGAAATTTGTGATCACTTGCTCAGTTTCCAGAGTTGAACCACTTAGACCCAGGTTCACTGATAAAAGGTAAGTCTAGACACTTGTGAGGAGGGATCCTGAAATGGTATTATTAATACATGTATATGATGTTAGTATTTCCCCAGTACTTCTCTAAAGGGCTTGTGACTGTTTAAAAGAGTAATGGCTCCTTGGGGAAAGGAGAATTCCTTTGGATTGTTAAATATAGGATCTGATCAAACACTGATATCAGTGGCACCTAAATGCAATCACCATATCTGTTTAAAGTTGGGTCTTATAAAGACCGGTTACTCTCTAGAGTTCTAATCCAAGTCCATAAAATACACAGACCCAATCTGTGGTTCTTATTGATTCTTAAGTATATTTGTGTTGGACATACTTAGCAGCTGGCATTACTTTAAACACTGATTACCTGGACTTAGAACCATGATAGAAGAGGCCTTGAAATTACCTATTCCTGGCTGAACAGGAAAATCAGAGGCAATAAAAGACCTTGAGTAGAACTGCGGGTATTAATGCTGTTCTCAAAAACAGAAAGAAGATATAGTAGACTTTATCCCATTTCACTTTATCCCTTTGACCCCTTCAAAACTCAGATGAATTGAAGCTAATGACACTGGACTATGTAATCTTAGCAAGTGGTCGCCTCCATCACAGTCATTGTGCTTAATGTGGCAAATTTACCAGAAGGAATCAATATATGGCCTCTGGCATGCCGTATGCTTTATTGATTTAGAAAATATGTAAGTAAGAGAATCAAATGTAGTTAGCTGTTACATGAGAAGAACAGCAGTAGACTAGAGATGTCTACCACTATAGGAGAATTGAAGTGTGGGATGCTAAATTTGGGGAATTTGTGAATGCCATATGGAAATCCAATCTCACCATTTCTATGTGACATAACATTATATTGGAGACCCTATTCAGCACAAATTGGAAAGAAAGTAGTTAAACAGCCTTTATTCAAAGAAAATAAAATCATATACGTGGAAGATCTAAGGAATCTACAGAAAGATCTGTAGGAAGCAGATTTATCAAAGTCAATGGATACAGTAATATTTAGAAATCATTTGTGTTTTTATATATTAGAAATACACAATTGAGTAATGAAATAAAAAAGCAATACCAGTGGATAAACAGCAAAATATTGAATATATAAGAATACATTTAGCAAAACATGTGAAGGACCAATACAAGGAACATTATAAAACTTGGCAAAGAGAAGTTAAAGAGAAAGTAGAGAGTGGAGTTATGCATGTGAATTGGGTAACACAATAATTTTAAGTTATTTTCTGCAATTAATCTTTACAGTTCAAAATTTCAATTAAAATAGGATTTTTTCATAAAAATTGACAAGTTGGTACAAAATTTATACAACCATGCTTTGGACCTAGAATAGCCAAAATGTTAGAAAAAATAACAAACTTTGTACTTACACTACCTTAATTTATGTTCCAACTCAAATGTTTGTCAACACCTGAACTGATAAACATTTGGGTGTATCGGTTAAAAAAAAAAAGTTAATGAAGAACAACAAATACTGATACACCTGACAACGGAGATAAATCTCAAAAATATCCTTACATAAAGAAGTCAAATGTAAATTTGCACATACTGTATTCATTTAAATTAAGTGGTTGATATTTAAAATCTTGGAAAAAATAGAATATAAGGATAGAAAGGAAAAGAGTGGTTTCCTGGTGACTGACTAAAATGAGATGCAAGAAATATTTGGAGGAATGGAAATGCGTACATGAGTATATATTTGTGATAATTTCTTAAGCTATATACTGAAATCACTATTAGTCTATGTAAGTCATACCTCAAAGTTTATGTATAATAAATAGCTTAACAATTGAAATTTCACAAAACTCAAGTAGGAAACAGAATCATTCATTAATTGGGTTTTTTGAAATAATGGAAAAAGTTGACAAATGGGTATTATGAAAGTTACTTATGATACTTGAAATCCATTTGAAATATTAACTATTGTTAACTTTCATCTGAAAATGTGATTTAGCACTTTCAATTTCCTTTTCCTACTATTGAAATCCCAAACCATCCAATTATGTTTTGTATAAAGACACATTCTCCCTTTTCCAGTGAATAATGTTTTATAAAAATAGAAATAAATACAGTCAAGTAGAATAAAGAATGCCTCAACTTTTAGTTATATATATTCTCAAATTTGTTAGACAACTTAATGGCCTATTTAAGTTACAACTTATGTAACTTAAAAATGATTAATTAAAATAACTTATTTTAATTTATTCTTATACAAAGTATGAAGTTAATCATTAGATGGTGCAAACCAGAGTGTAGGAAAATATGTGTCACAGTATGAAAACTTAACAAAATTCTAAAGCTTGCAAATTGAATGAGATATTATTAAAGTGTACCTATAAAGATGAAACACAATACATTATATTGTACCTTGCGTAAAGAAAAGTTGTTGAAATCATAGCATAGGATTGTCAGATTGCAATACAGAACAAGCATTGACAATCAGATTATATCCTCCAGCATAACATGAAACTAGTTAGAGCTCACTTTTATCTATTCCACAACAATCAGGTGGACCAGGAAAATCATTTGATGGATTGCTTATTGCCATGCCTTTAGAGTTTGTCTGGAACTTGCTTGTTTCCTAAATGTTAGTTCCGTTTGGTGTTCTGCCAATAAGTCCTTTTTTTGGCTTAAACGGGTTAAATTAGCTTTCTGGCAGGTGCACTTGCACATCTCTTTACTAGATTACAGAATATTTAGGAAGCAGAAAACACAATTATATTAGCTTATTCCTGATGATACAGTATAGGCTTAGTGATTAATGCATGGCTTAAACTCGGTAAATGTTTGATGGATATACATATAAATGAATATAAGGACAGTATACATTGTATATTTTTGTGAAACGGTAAATTGTACTGTGTGGTTGTATTGTGAATACATTAAAAGGAATAATGAGATATAAAAATTGGAATTGTTGGTAATAATCACTGCATAGACAGATTTAAAAAGCCAGATTGAGTTTGTGTTTGATTTGTTGGCAATGTAATAGTAATGAATTAATTACTGTTTTAAAATAAATACATGAGAAGTAGTATATAGTATAAGTTTGAGATATATTTTTATGGGGAAAATGATAGTTTTGGTTTGGTTACTGTTTTTCAATCAGTTGTCTCAATGCACTGGTGAGGATGATACATTTGTTAAAAAGATAAAGAGGCAAGAGTTGAACTAACACACTTGAAAATATATAGTCAAAATCAAGTTTATTGTTTGGAATAAGCGACAAGGAAATCATAGAATATTTATGGGTTTTCCATTGTCTATATATAACAAGGAAAAAAATCTATTGCTTTTGATGAGAAGTAAAAAGAAACAGAACTAGAATAAGTGTCATTCTGAATTAGGTGTTTGGTCATATCACTCCTTCAATACATAGTATTTAGTGTTTTACCAACAAATGCATAATTAAATTCAATTGTCATGACATTGCAAACTCATTTCCTTGAATTCTCACATACTCACCTATTTCCCAGTCCTACAAAACCCATGAGCTTCTAGCAATCAGCTTTTTCAGTTTTCTTAAACTGTTTTGATAGATGGGACTCTTCAGACTCATTATTTCATGAGTTTCCTGTTCAATTTCATCTAGAATGTTCAGTGTATGGGGATAGATTTGTTCACAGTATTTCCTTGCTGTTCTTTAATGGCTGTGGGACCAGTAGTGATGTTCCCTTTTTTGTTTCTGAATTCCCCCTGACTTGTGAATTATTTAGGGATTGTTGACACTTAGGCATTTTACAACTTTGTTAGTGATTTCTAGTTTAAATCTATTTAGTCTGAGAACAAACTTTGTGTGATTTCTATTTTTTTTTTTCCCATTTCTTGGATTTTATTTCCTGCTTGAATTGAGCATAGATTTCAGTCAAAAGTGGTCTGTTCTGCTCATGCCCTTCCTTGGCCACGTGTATGACTTTCTGAAGTCCTGAGTATATATGGACACGCACTGTTGGATGCCTTAATGCCATAAAGAAACTCTCCTAAGCTCTTCCTCCCAAGCTTCAGGCTCTCTCTTGTGCGTCACAACTGTCGTCTTTCTCCCCAGGTAACCTTGGGCATTTTGCTTGCCTAACAATGTTTTTGAAAAATTTTGCTACTTTTCTACCCTGGTGAGTTCCAAATTAGGAAAGTCAGAGATGTGTTTCTTGTCTCATTCTTGAGGCTATTTCCCAGACAATTTAGAGGAGACAAACCCAATAATCTATAAAAAGGACTGCTCTGCTCCCTCTAGAACCAGTTACTAGGGTCACACAGTTACTAGGCAACACAAACTGTTTAAGAGTGCTGCCAAACCATGTAGAGGTAAGGAACATGGAAAAGTTAAAAATACCACAAAATGTTCCTACCATTTTTAAGTTCCTATTTTTTTTGAATCGTCATGTGCATGATTACTGTAAAGCCTTGACTGTTTTCCAGAGTTTTGAATACATTGGTTCATTTAAAGTGACTACTGATATGTTTGGAATAGAATCTACAATTTCTTTAGTTGTTTTATATTTCATTTGTTCTTTAGCATATATATCAGAGATATGATGCCTCCATCTAATCTAATTCTCTATACTTTATAATTCAATTTTAATTCTGTTTTGAAAAACTCTTAAGTTTTAGTGCTTGTCTTAAAGTTAGTAGTATGCAACTCAAAATATTCTAATTATATTTACAAAATGCTGTGTCATTTCATGTGTAGTGTAAGGACTTTCTAATGTACTTTCCCAATTCCTTTCTCTTATTCCTGTTACCATTATTATTATACATTTCATTTCTAAATGTTATAAAAACAGTGCACTGTTACTATCTTATGATTTAAACAACTGTATTTGGATAATTTAAGAAAAAGGCTTTATTTTTCACTATTTCTAACTTTGTAGATCTGAGTTTCTAATCTATGTCCTATTCCTTCCTGATCATTTATTGTATCAACTGGAAATCAATTTTTAATTTTTGTCTGAGAAAGTATTTGTTCTTTCTTTTGTTAAGTATATTTTCTTCTGAAATGCGTTATAATTGAGTTACACTAAACTGCACACATTTAAAGTGTGCAATTGGATTAAGTTTTATATATGTTGGTACTTACGAAAACATCACCACATTCTTAAGTTTCTTAATTTTATAGTTTTCATTTCTCTTTTGCATTTTACTTGCACTTTATTTGTAGAAGAAATCAAGTTGTTTACTATGCAGTTTCTCACATTTTGTCTTTTGCTGACTACAGGTGCTATTGTGGTAGTTAACATATTGCTTTTGTTTTTTGTATTCCCTTAAATTGGTACTTGAAACAAGATGTTCTGTTGGATTCAGTCTTAACTTTTTTGAGGAAGTGGACAAGGCTACTATATAGATGGATTGTCCTCTTCTAATTGTAGTTTATGTAGTGACGTTTCGCCAAGAGTTGACATTCTCAATATCTGATGAATGTTTATTCTAAGTATGTATTTCTGGAAGAATAATATTTTTATTTCAGATGAATAAAATTATTATTTCAGAATTTTTTTAGTTGTCACCCCATTTTCTACTGGTTTGCTTAGTTTTTGCTGAGGGGGTCTGTTGTAATTTTGGCCATTTTTTTCTCTATAGGAAATGTGTCCATTTTCCTCTTTTGATTTTCAAGATTTTTCTCTTTGTGCTTTTCAGTAGTTGAAATATAAGACATCTGTGCATTCTCATTGTCCCATTTTATATAAGGGACTTGAACGTTTGAAGATTTTGGTATCCAGGGGCATGCTGTAACCATACCTTGTGGACAGTGAGGGGTGATTGTATACAGAGATGCATTTTTAGTTTTGCTTGGCTGTGTGCATGTATTTTATAATATTTGGATCTGTGTTTTTTGTACCTGTAACAAATTTTGAAAAAATTCACATTCTTCTACTAATATGTATTTTGCCCTATTGTCTTTCTTCAATTAAATGTGTACTTGATATTTTCATGTTATTCCACAACTGTTAGATGCTCTGTAATGCTTTTATGTTTTTCACTTTTCCTCTCAGTTTGTGTAATATCTACTGACTTCAAGTTCTCTGATTTTTTTCCTTATCTGTATCATCTACTGATTCTTCATCTCATCTTTGTTACTGTGTTTTCTTTAATTCTAGCATCTCCATTTGATTTTTTCTCATACCTTTTCTTTCTCTGCTGAAACTACCTATCTGATCATTCATGTTATCCACTATTTTTTCCCCACTAAAAGTTTTACTATGTCAAACATATTTACATAAAATTTACTGTCTAATAGTTGCACTTCCCAGGTGGCACAGTGGTAAATAATCTATCTGCTAATACAGGAGACACAAGAGATGCAGGTTTGATCCCTGGGTGAGGAAGATCCCCTGGAATCAGTTCAGTTCAGTTCAGGTGCTCAGTCGTGTCCGACTCTTTGCGACCCCATGAATCGCAGCACGCCAGGCCTCCCTGTCCATCACCAACTCCCAGAGTTCACTCAGACTCACGTCCATCGAGTCAGTGATGCCATCCAGCCATCTCATCCTCTGTTGTCCCCTTCTCCTCTTGCCCCCAATCCCTCCCAGCCTCAGAGTCTTTTCCAATGACTCAACTCTTCAAATGAGGTGGCCAAAGTACTGGAGTTTCAGCTTTAGCATCATTCCTTCCAAAGAAATCCCAGGGCTGATCTCCTTCAGAATGGACTGGTTGGATCTCCTTGCAATCCAAGGGACTCTCAAGAGCCTTCTCCAACACCACAGTTCAAAAGCATCAATTCTTTGGCACTTAGCCTTCTTCACAGTCCAACTCTCACATCCGTACGTGACTACTGGAAAAACCATAGCCTTGACTAGACAAACCTTTGTTGGCAAAGTAATGTCTCCGCTTTTGAATATGCTATCTAGGTTGGTCATAACTTTCCTTCCAAGGAGTAAGCGTCTTTTAATTTTATGGCTGCAGTCACCATCTGCAGTGATTTTGGAGCCCCCAAAAATAAAGTCTGACACTGTTTCCACTGTTTCCCCATCTCTTTCCCATGAAGTGATGGTACCGGGTGCCATGATCTTCATTTTCTGAATGTTGAGCTTTAAGCCAACTTTTTCACTCTCCTCTTTCACTTTCATCAAGAGGCTTTTTATTCCCCTGGAATAGGAAATGGCAAAACCCACTCCAGTATTCTTGCCTGAAAAATTCCACAGACAGAGGATCCTGACAGGGTACAGTCCATGGGGTCTCAAAGAGTTGGACATGACTGAACAACGTGCATATCTAATAGTTACAACATCTTTATAATAGTTGAAGCTAGCTACAGTGATTACTTTGTCCCTTGAGACCGTTAAATCTTTTTGCATCCCTGTTGAAAATTGGGCGTGTTGTGTAAGATGCTAGATACTGAGATAAATGATTTTTAAAAGTTATCTCTCAAAGTCTTCATTGTGTGGGTTTATGTTAATGTAGTCAGGTGCTGGGCTGATTTTTAACTTCTCGCTTCTAAAGTGCACCAAAGACTTCAAGTGATAAGTTTTCTAGTGGCAACTTGTGTTTAAGGAGTAGTCTAAATTTGCTAGAGAATTTTTCTGAGGTCTGATGTTGTTTGGCTTTAGGTCTGTCAATCTGCTTGATTTAGAGTCTTTTGTGAACCTTAGGGAAATGCCTGTCTTTTGTATTCCCAGTTGTGCTATACTATTATTTGTACTTGATTCTTTTAGCATGACAGAAGGAGACACAATGGGGTGTTATTTGATTGGACTGACTAAGCCTCCATCTTAGGCAGGCACTGTGAACTTGATTCTTGGAAATGTGGTGTTTACAGATATTGCCACCTCTGTCTAAATGTAACGTTAAGCCTAGCGTGTATTCCTGTCCATTCCTGATGTGTAGTTTTCTTTTTGTCTTTTATTTCCACTTTTCAAGAAGCAGTTTTTAACTCCTCTTGCAGGCTAAGGGTTTTGTAACAAAGGGAAGATAAGAAGATGAGTCTGGGTAAGGGGTCAGCAGTGTCTGCTGCTGCGGAAACTGTCAGGATTCATTTATTATTATTATTTTTTAATTTGACCTTGTTGGAGTCTGCTAGGGTTCCAGAAGGAAAAGCCCACAAAAGGGCATCATCTTAATATGTCTTCATCACATATGGGCTATACCATCTCAAGCTAGCCCACACTTGAGCCTTAGCAATGGCAATGGCAATCCACTCCAGTACTCTTGCCTGGAAAATCCCATGGACAGAGGAGCCTGGTGGGCTGCAGTCCATGGGGTCGCAAAGAGTCAGACACGACTGAGCGACTTCACTTTCACTTTTTACTTTCATGCATTGGAGAAGGAAATGGCAACCCACTCCAGCATTCTTGCCTGGAAAATCCCAAGGACAGAGGAGGCTGCCATCTACGGGGTCACACAGAGTCAGACACGACTGAAGCGACTTAGCAAGCTGACTCATCTTACTGGTTTATATGGCATTTGGCAACTTTTGTTCCAGGTAAGCAAAAGCATAAATCCAGTTTCTGTCTTCTGTTACCTGTTTCTCTTTAGATTTGGAGTTAGTTGTTTGCCTTGCAATTTCAATTTCCTAATGTAAATTAGTTGTAGACTTCAGTTGTTATTCCTAAGAGTGTAGAAATGCTATTCTCCAGCTCTCAATATCTCTGAAACTAAAATTATCCTATGGAACTATTTTGAACATAAATTTTATAGGAAGCTCTGTATAGAGTGGAAAATGCTTATATTTTAGAATCCACATAGTTGATTCATGTACCAACTCTTCACTTTACATGTACTGGTATCTCTGTATAGATAATGACCTCTGATCAACACCAAGAACAAACTGATACTAACCTTGTAGAGCTATTATGAGACTTAAATGACTATTAGGAATATGAAAAGCCTAGGGCAAATAAAGCATTTATTAATTTTTTTGTTATTTTTTAATTATTAAGTTTAATTGGAGTGTAGTTGACTTGAAATATTGTGTTAGTTTCAGGTGTACAGAATAGTAATTCAATTATACATAAACATATATCCATTCTTTTCAGATTCTTTTCCCACATAAAGAATATTGAGTAGAATTCCATGTGTTACAGAGTAGGTCATTGTTGTATATCTATTTTATGTATAGTAGTGTGTATATCAATCACAAACTCCCAATTTATCACCCCCCCTTCCCACCACACACACACACACATTTCTCCTTTGGTAACAAGTTTGTTTTAGAAACCTGTAAGTCGATTTTCTATTTTGTAAATAAGTTTACTAATACCATTTAAAAAATTAGATTCCATTTGTAAGTAATATCATACAGTATTAGTCTTTGTCTGACTTACTTCACTGAGTATGATAATTTATAGGGCCATCAATGTTGCTGCAGATAACATTTCATTCTTTTTTTTATGGTGAATAGTATTCCATTGTATATATGTACCACATCTTCTTTATCCATTCCTTCCAGGTTCCTTCTGTGTCTTGGTTGTTGTAAATAGTGCTGAGGTGAACATTGGGGTGCATGTGTCTTTTCAAATTATGGTTTTTTCTGGGTGTGTACCCAGAGTGTTACTGCTAGATCATATAGTAGTACTATTAGTTTCTTTCTTTTGCTGTGTCAAAATTTTAACTTTTAATTATTTGTTTCTGTGTGACCTAATGAAATACTGAATTCTCTGAGAGTAAGATGCTTGTTTATTTAGGCGCATCAACTCCTTACTTAGAGCTTGGAACATAATTTTTTGCTGAAAAAAAAAAAGGTTCTATTTATCCAGATTTGTCTAAAGGTAAGTAGTCCTGGTGCTTAGAAAAAGGTTTACCAGATGTATCTTAGGTATTAAAAGCTTCTACAAAAGGACTATAACATTAAATGGTCAGGAAAATCATGCCCAGAGGGGTGAACCATCTCTCAGAAGCAGTGCTTCCTAACTGCAGACTTACTGTAGACAACACAGGTTTTGCTGTAAGATAACCATGATTTTGATCTTGATCTCTCTAAGCTGTATGAATGGATCCTTATTAGTTAGCCTCTCTATGGTTTTGATTTCTCTTGTCCATAGCTCACAGAATTTTGAGAATTGGAAATAACTTATGGAAAGTTTTTGGCACATAGTAATGCTTAATAAATATGTCATTCTTCATTTGTACTTGAAATCTCATTCTGAGGGAATCATATTCTTTAAGTAGAAAGGATTTTTCATGATTTTTTTAAGTGCTCTATGTATAAAAGAAACTCTATTTTCAGAATGTAGGAAAAGATACATGTATTGACCCATAGAAATTTGGTTCTGTGTAGAATGTGAATTGTTTTAAAATCATGTTTCCTATGCTGGGCTTCCCTTGTGGCTCAGCTGGTAAAGAATCCTCCTGCAATACCGGAAACCTGGGTTCAGTCCCTGGGTTGAGAACATCCCCTGGAGAAGGGAAAGGCTAAGCACTCCAGCATTCTGGTCTGGAGAATTCCATGGACTGTGTAGTCCATGGGGTCACAAAGAGTGGGACATGACTGAGCGACTTTCACTCACACTTCCTATGCTGATAGTCAGGATGCTAAAACAGTTATGCTGAAAAATGTGTAACTGTCAATTTTGAAGACATAAATATGTCCATGTCCTATCTGTAAATTTCAAATAAAAATAAATGTTAGACTTAATATACAATAGCTGAAAGTCTATACCAAATGGTCTCTCCAGGTCCACTATCTAAAGGTTTGATGTTTAATAGATGTGAAAAAATTTCAAAAGATGCACTTTTTAAAAATGGGAGGGGAATAGGAAAGAAGAAATTTTCTGATATTGTGGAATATTTATAGCCACAGACTATAAAGGGACCCCAGAGAATATTATGCTGTTTACTCCATGCCATCAGAAAGAAAAAATATTAGCATTTCTTAGGCAAATGTATTTCTATTATGTAATAAAAGATACTAATTTTTCCAATGTCAGTTAAGATATTATTAAAATTTTTGTTGTTTTAGGTTGATAATACACTTCTTTTTGGATCTTTCACAGTGTTTTCTCATCATTAAAATATTTCTTTAGATATATCATAAATTCCAAAATTTTATTTTGGTGTTATATTCAAAATAATTTATTAAAACTTCTTTTAAAAAAACAACTTGTTAGTCATGCTTTTTGAACTTCTAGTTCCTTAACAGTTTTTTTGTGTGTGTGTATGGTGAACCATTTACATTTGAAAAATAAATAAAAACATTTATCTATCTAGACAAGAAGAAAATTTATAGTGAATGTTAATTGCTTAAATATTTATAGTTGGCAGATTGCTTTCTCTTTTACTCTAGGTAATTCTTACAACATTTCTGAAGGTAGAAAAATAACTTACAAGATTACATGATTGAAAAATGAAAGAACCATAACTCATTCTGGGGGTGGATTCAGATCAAAAATTACACACTAAATATATCTGTTATACTTCCCATAACCCCTTCCATTTTTTTTGTGTCATTTTAAAGTTTGCAATTTAATCAAACCTGCATAGATGACAAATATTTTACTATTGACTCAACTTTGATATTCAAAATTTTGGTCACTACAGTTTTTCTTTGCTGCTAACATTGCTACATATTCTTGCATATTATTATTTTATTCCCAAATCATCAAGGTATTACAAATAAAAAATCTGATCTCTGAAATATTTGAACAAAATTTTGTTGATAAAGCTTTTGGTTTTTATTAAACACTGATTCATATAAACATGAATCATTATGTTATCAACTTTAACAGGGAATTCTAGCTATATAAAATCCTTTAGCTAGTTTTGTATACAAAATTTGTATTTTGTAATTTGCAGCCCATAAATCTGGACCTTCCTTCCCACTTTACCTCAGTTTCTTCCCTCCCTTCATCTTTTTACTTTTGTGTCAAACAACACAATTTTCATGATTTTATGAAATATAACTTGTCAGAAGAGGAACCTCATGCATAAATCACATATCACATCAGTAGAGGATATGGAGTTTTACCTGTAATGAGAAATAAATTCTGTGAGAAGAAAATTGTAGTGTGTAAGTGAAAAATTTTACATCTTATATAAATACTCCTTTTGAAAGGTATTTTTCCATTTACTATAACCATTGCTGAAATTAAAATTCAATTAGTTTCTGACTTCCTTGGAAAATAATGAAGTAGGGCTGACTTGATTTCTTTCACAAACCTTCAAACATGGACACTTATGACAGTTAAAGAACCAGTATAGAATGCAACCACACCACAGTGCCTCTTACATAACCCCATCTCCTTCCCTATTCTTTCTTTTTATAGGATTACAAGAACATATGTGGTTTTATTTTAATTGATAGTAAGGATACCATACATTTTGTTAGGTTTCTAGAAGATCTGTAATTTTACTTTGTATTATTATGTGTAACTCTATCATAGGTTTATCTTAAAAGATATCTGTCATAGTCTTAGGGCCTTATTTGGAAATTGAATGGCCTTCTCTAATTTTACTCATGAGTGCATTGTTCTTATTCTCAGAAATGAATCTTTAAAAGAAACATATGTTCAACATTTCTTTTAGTAAAGAATGACAGTTAAATATCCAAAGGTGGAAAAAGTGGATCACAGTAGAGAGGAAATAGAGATGGATGTATGTACTTACTTGTTGTATAAGAGGTTCAGCCATGAAATTTTCTGGAAAGCTCTCAAGGATAGAAAGTCTAAAGAGGAGTTAATTAAAATAAATGTAGGCTTCACTGCCTAATTGTGATCATTTTCCTCCTGTACCTACTTGATCTTCCGTTAATCCTCACAGTCTAAATATGAAATAATGGCCAGCTTTAGCAATTACTTTGCCAAAGGTAATCCATCAATGACATTTAGAGAAACCAAGGGATCAAGAAGGATTTTGTTTTTGTAAAATAGAGATTGCTCTTTTACTTTTTAACCTTAAGCATAAACTGAACATTGACCCAACTTATTTTCTAGTTGGGAGATGAGTTTTCATATCCCTGTGGTGTTATGCTTGGTACATTTGAACACCTGAATAATTGCTCCATGTGCATTATATCTGGCCACATGTGAGGCAAATCAAAGAAAATCTAACCACAAAAGATTGTGATGAAACAAAGATTGTAAAATAATACTTTGAACAAATTACTCTGAAAAACCGCCTTTCTCCAGTATCAGTTCATTTCAGTCACTCAGTCATGTCTGGAATTCTTTGCAACTCCATGGACTGCAGCATGCCAAGCCTCCCTGCCCATCACCAACTCCTGGAGTGTACTCAAACTCATGTCCATTGAGTCGATGATGCCATCCAATCTTTCCTATCATCAGGGTCTTTTCCAATGAGTTCTTTGCATCAAGTGGCCAAAGTATTGGAGTTTCAGCTTCAGGATCAGCCCTTCCAATGAATGTTCAAGACTAATTTCCTTTAGGAAGGACTGGTTGGATCTCCTTGCAGTCCAGGGGATTCTCAAGTCTTCTCCAACACCACAGTTCAAAAGCATAAAGTCTTCGGCACTCAGCTTTCTTTATAGTCCAACTTTCACATCCATACATGACTACTGGAAAAACCATAGTTTTGACTAGATGGACCTTTGTTGGCAAAGTAATGTCTCTGCTTTATTTTTTCCTCTCCAGTATAATTTTTGAAATCAATCAGTTTTGCCCCAAATAGAGTTAACTGATTTATTGCTTCTACTTTGTAAATTAATCCTATTATCAGAACACTATGGCTAATTTTTATGACTTTTTGCTGTTGTTGACTATGATGAGGATGCTGAGGATAAAAATTTCTTCTAATTTATATAATAAAATCAATAGTAACTTTTAATGAAGGTTTTTGCATAAGATTTTCTTGTATAATCAACCGAGTGAAGTAAATCCTAACAATTTTCTAATTACAAAAGTAAGTCATGTCAGAAATAGTCGTTGTATAAAATGGTTTATTTGTTTTTCTAACCTATTTGATCTCCAGAATTAATTTCAGTAAATAATACTGTGATTAAATTAGTGTCTTGCTATTAACATCTTGAAGGTGGAGTCTTAGTTGAACTTTCATAAGTGTGTTCCATTTCTTCATTGAGCTAGTGGTTACTGACTGCGTGGGAAGTAATGGAATAAATGGATGTCATAATCATGTGCTCATTGATGCTCATCTTCTGTTTGGTTCCATGTAAAGTAATGAGGGAATTTATGTTAGTGGATCACTATATAAATCTTTAGATAGTGATGCTGGCTAAGGTCCTATAAGAAGGAAAGGCAAAATCCATACTTAGAATAGGCATCAGTTCTAGTCATAATGAAAAAAGCCCACTGCTGAAAGGAGTGAACCTTGTAATCACCTTGCCACCAAGTCTCTTACCAATATCTTTTAGGGATGATCCATAACAGATTTATGTGTTGGATTCTGTTGGATATTCAGAGGCATCAGCACTTATATAGGCCTTGATAAGTGGGTGCTGTCATCATGGTCCCATTGTACTGGTACTGGCATTGCTGACGACAGGTTGATTGAGCTGAATCTGTGGAATCAGAGCTTTACTAATAGGGAGATTTTGCCTCACTGTAGGCTTTCAGGGTCATACCTGAGTGTGGCTGTAGCATAGAAGGAGAGTGTCTTCAGTTTCCATTTATATATGAGCTGAACCACATACAAACCAAGCTCATTCTTATTCTTTCTCCAACATCTGTATTAAGTGCTCCATCACTGCCAACACCCAGACACCCATAGGAGTGACCTGAAGGAGAGGTAGGGGACAACACCAGAGGACGTGGGAGTCTAGATCACTTGCTTGTGATGCTCAATTCTGCTCTCTGGACCTACCTGTATCTTACACTTCCTAGAAAGCTTATATCTTGTGGTGAATTTCTGCTGGGCCGCCCCAGTCTTTTGACTTGGTAACATGGTAGGTCCAACAGAAACCATTCATAATGGGCATTCTTTTTAAAATTGAATTATAATTGACAACATTACTTTAATTTCAGGCTACAGTGAAATTATGTGACGTTTATATAGGACTTCCCTGTAACTCAGAAGGTGAGGTATCTACCTGCAGTGCAGTAGAGCCAGGTTCAAGCCCTGTGTTGGGAAGATCCTCTGGAGAACTGGAGAAGGGAATGGCAATCCACACCAGTATTCTTGCCTGGAGAATCTCATGGTCAGAGGACCATGGAAGGCTACAGTCCATGGGGTTGCAAAGAGTCAGACATGACTGAGCAACTAAAACTACTAACTACTATTATACATTGCAAAGGAGCTTCCCTGGTGGCTCAGCAGTAAAGAATCCATCTGAAATGCATGAGATGTGGATTTGATCCCTAAGTTGGGAAGATCCTGGAGAAGGAAATTACAACCCACTCCTACTGGAGTGGGTTTCTTGCCTTGGAAATCTGAAGGACAGTGGAGCCTGGCAGCCTGCAGTCCATGGGGTCACAAGAGTTGGACACAAATTATTTAATACACCACCACCATACATTGCAAAATTATCACCACGATAAGTGTAGTTACTATCCATCACCATACAAAGTTAAAATATATTTTCTAGTGATGAACATTGTTAAAACTTGCTTTTTTAGAAATGTTTAAATTTGTAATACAATATTATTGATTATTTGCAATACAATATTATTGACTATATTCATCATGCTGTACATTACATCCCTGTGACTTATCTTTAAAACTGGAGATATACCTGTTGATCCCCTTCACCCATTTTGCTCACCCATAATGGGCATTCTTAATTGAAAGTTACTTTAAGTGTTAATCTAATGTTCCATCTTTACAACTGTACAGTAGAAAGCCAGGTGGTGGCGTCACATGACAGTGTGACCTTGCTATAGAAAATTAAAGCTTTACAAGATGGTGTATCCTCTGACAGGAGCTTGTCATACATTCTGAGGGTTATTGTTCCTTCAGAGTCATATGCCCCATGTAGAAGGGGCTGAGTAGAAGAATCGAAAGCTATGTATGGTGCTGATTCCTTTTCTGGCTCTGGGTCCCACCAAAAGCTGTCAGCCTTCCAAATCACCTGGCAGATGAGTCAAAACAGTAATACCCAGTATGAAATATGCTACATCTGGAGTATAAAATGTTTCCCAGGTTATGTGCTTCCTTTGTAATTGTGAGTAGTGCACGAAGCAGTCTATTATTCTTTACTTTCGAGGAAAGCATACTCCAGTGTATTGAACAACTAAAAACCTCACTGGTACAATGCATCCCATAGCTTAATGTTTTCTTGCTCACCCTCTGGGACACATGGATCTTACAAATCCTCAAACATACTGGCTCTTTTGGCTCAGTTGATGTGATTATCATGCCATTGATAGTGGACCAACCTGATCGTCTGCCGAATATATCAATATTAACAGTCTAGAATCCTTGAGAGTATTTTATGAGAGAGAGGGAGAGAGTTAACATAGTCCTGTGGCATCACATGGAAACTGATCCTGATTCTTTTCACTGTAAGGCTTGAGAAGAATACACTGATCGATCACTACACACCTTGTACCCAAGGTCATGTTACTAAGCTGTTGAAGAAATAACTTTTCCCTCTTGTACAACAGCAGTCTGAATATAGCTCACTTAAATTTGGGCAATTGACTGTCATTCTCCATCATGCATCTTGCCATTGTAAGAGCTGACATGAAGAATAACTGAGGATATAACAGAGACCACAATCCTGGACTTCTTTCAGTACTTAAAGGTAGCACACTGACCTTTCCTATTTCCTCTGGCATGTGATATCATTTTAATAACTTGCCTGGTGTGGGGGGATGGGTAATTTTTAAGGCCTCACCTGCAGAAAGTTCTAACTACACGAGGGAAGGAGCTAATTTGGGGACTGGTTTACTGAGAAGAGTATTCAGTTAAACTTACACTTAGGGATTGGGAAGAGAAGGACTAGGTGATAACCTGTGAAGTTCGTGAAACCTGATATAAGCCAGTCTGTTAATTCTTTCATTCTGTTACTCTAGCAAGAGTTATGATGCTGTAAGTACCATATATCAGTGTCAACTGGGACTCTGTCAGTCAGTTTTCCAAATATTTATATTTTCACAGTCCCTCATATATGATTTCCAGAGTAGACGGTCCTGGATCTTTTTGGGAAGAGGCGAGATGAATTATTAGTATTTGCACATAATATTGCTTTTCAGTGCTCCCTTCTGGGAACTTGAATCTTCCTTCAAGCAAATAGTTTGGGGCCTGAAACCTGGTCCAGGATCAGAAAGTTGTCCATCATGAATATTTGACTGTCCTGAGTTTCCTGATCATGCATCCTTAACTCACCTTGATTTATAAGACTGTTATACAAACTGAGCTATCCATCTTGCTCTACATATCTTTCTCCCAAGGGTGCCATATCCAGTTAAAAGTCTCTGTGTCCTTCACCCCATTTTTACTATGACATGGTTGTTTATTACAATAATTGTAATTACTGTATTTTGACAGCTAGTAGCTATCATATGACCTTTCTTTGGAAAAATTCTCATTACCATTCTAGTTGCTATCAGGGAACAGTTCTGTAACAGCTTTCCCAGCTGTCAGACCTGAACTACCGTCTTACAGAGAAACTACTGCTCAGTTTCTCGCCAGTGCATGCCTTATTGACTGGGTAAATGGAGTGTCTTTTAGGCCTCCCTTGAAATATAGTTGACTCACAGTTTCCAGCCTTACATAATAGATCCCCATTTCAATGTTTCATTTTGCTGATTCTCAATTCCTTTTTACACTGCCTGCTATCATACTTATGGCTTTTATTTTTTACTTAGTGGGAGACATTTCCTTCTCTGGGCTTTATACTCCATTCTTGCAGGTTAAAACTATCTTTTGTATCTTTGACAGAGTTTTAAATAGAGTTTCATAGGAGATTGTTCCCAGTTGTATAAGATGTCTCTTATCTAACTTTATGTCATGATACCCTTGACATCAGACTTATTGCATTCAGTTCCTTACATAAGCCCTGACTCCTGTTCCTACATTTGGCAAGGCTGCGTGTAACCACTGCAGTTAAAGTCTTTTCACTCCCTTAGTAGATCAAGTGTCATCAAATCTGAGTTATGTTGTCACTTAATACTAGTTATTACGCTCATGCACAAAACTGGAGGAGAGGCAGACATTCTGTGGGGAACATAGTTATCTCTTAAAGCATCAACTAGCAGATTTACTTCAAACAAGGTGCATGCAAGATTTTAACATGGAAGTATCCTGGGGGATTCTGGGGAGTACTAAGATTTAGGGGATGGTAATTCAGGAGATTTCTGCAGTCTGAAGATGTTTAGGGGCATACAGAGATTTCAGTTGTTCATGTGGATTGTCACATATATCTCCATCTAAGTATATGAATCTCATGCATGCTCAGTCACGTCTGACTCTTTGAGACCCTGCGGACTGTAGCTGTCCATAGCATTTTTCCAGGCAAGAATACCAGAGTACGTTCCCATTGCCCCCTCCTCCAGGGGATCTTCCTGACCCAGGTATCAAACCCTTGTCTCCTGCAGGGGATTCTTTACCAGTGAGCCACCTGGGAAACCCTCACTCCTTCCCAACTAGGGCCCCATCGTTGTGTAATGGAATTGCTAGATATGAGGGTTCAGTCTTCTCTGGAGTTGCATTACCATTACAACTAAGAGATGACCTTAAGCCTCAGCTTTCTGCTTTTCAACTACAGGAGACAGAAGTTTCCATCTCTGTTGCCAAGGAGGTACTATGGTTTTTAAACACCTGGGCTTAAATTGGTGATGAATTATCACAGGTTTTTTTTTTTTTAATTTTATTTTATTTTTAAACTGTACAATATTGTATTAGTTTTGCCAAATATTGAAATGAATCCGCCACAGGTATACACGTGTTCCCCATACTGAACTCTCCTCCCTCCCCATACCATCCCTCTGAGTCGTCCCAGTGCACCAGCCCCAAGCATCCAGTATCATGCATCGAACCTGGACTGGCAACTCGTTTCATACATGATATTATACATGTTTCGATGCCATTCTCCCAAATCTTCCCCCCCCTCCCTCTCCAACAGAGTCCATAAGACTGTTCTATCACAGGTTTTGCTTTCTTTCTCCAGTACATTGATCACCCTTAGCAACGCCTCCAGCAATTATGTTTCTTATAATTACTATTTCCCCTGAACCTAAGATGTTACTTAAAATGTTGATGCTTCAGTGCTTTTGTTTCCCTGTAGACTCCAGGTCACCACCACTGGTGAGAGTATTAACAGTTACCCAGTTATCGCATACCAGAGGCTATTAGCACTTCACCTATCTCAGCAATGGGGTTCTCATCTCTGATAAATGAGCCAATGAATATCCATCTTCAAAATCTCATTTTAATAAACTGCTGCCTCTTCCTAACATCATCTTTTATTAGCCTGTTCTTCACTAAACTGAGTTTTAGGAATATTGGCAAATACCTTAGGGAACAATACCTTTTCAGAGGTTGAAAGAAACAGGATTAGGCAGAAGGAAAAATTGACCTGCAATTCAGTAGCATAAAAATCCTCACCCAGCCCACTGGACAGGTCTTCAGAGATATCCTGTATTAAACCTGAGGACTAGAAGTAAGGATGAGGCATTATTCCCTTATATCAAACAGTCATTGGAAGCACTCCACCCCTGGGGAGGAAGGAGAATGTGGGGCAGGCAACTCCCTTTGCCTAAGAATAATTTCTGCAGGAATTCACCTGAGACCCCTTAACAGGTAACACTTTCAGTCCTGGAGGGTGTATCCCAGGAGGCGCCGTAGTCTTGAGTGCAGAACCATGGTGAAATAATTTGACTATAACTTTGTCCCACAGACCCAGATCTATAGTGTTTCATTTTGTTTTTTTCTGCCCCTCTCCCATACATAAATCCCTTTCCAAATAACATCTGCCCTGGAAATTTTCCACATAGAATACCAGAACTTTTGAATTCTCAAGTTAGGGGATTCAAAAGATGAGAAAATGTAGCAAGAGTTTCATTAAGATTTCTTAATTGCCTCATTTTAGCTCCCCAATCATATAGGTCACACTTTTCTCATGAAGGGAGGGGACTGTGTTATTAGTGAGTAGTTAAAAATAGTGAAAATAGACTGAGAGAAATTAGGGAAGGAGAAGAGAATTTCATTTTGCAGTTTCTAGTTTTTCTCTTTAGTTTTTTCCTTTTTAAAAAATTAACTCAGTGGTTCTCAAATGTAGTAGCATATTAAAAATCCTCTCAAGTGTACTTTAACATATACCAGTACCTGGGTCTACTACTGACCAATTAAATCAGAATCTCTGAGATTGGTTCTCAGAGACCTTTAGGTTATAAATGCTTACTAAGTAATTGCAAAGTTCAGTCAGTATTGCTTACTATATTTGGCTTTTCAGTTAAGTTACAATCAACCACTCATAGCTGTGGTCCTGAGATGAGGCCAGCAGTCTGAAATCCATATTTATGATTCGACTCTGCCGTTGTCAACCATTGCTTCTTTGTGTATCTTTCTGGAAAAACCAGAATGTAGTTTTTTATTTTGTCCTTGGTAAGCCGTGACACAGAATGAGGATATACCATTGCCTAAGCAGCAAATGTACTCTCTGTTCTGTCTAGTATCTTGAAGGAGTCCTGAATAGAAGTCATACATATGGCCATACCAATATTTAAATATTACCATTATTAAAGAAAAATGAAATCACTGAATCCTCTAAAAATTTTGAGATCCCTCGGAGAAATTAGAGTTCAAGAAATAAAATATTGTCTTTTTGTAAGTTAAAGAAATAAAACTTCGCACATGTTAAACAAGCATTTAAATGAATTAAGATCTTAATTTTTATCCTGTTAAATTTCAGCCAAAAGAATTGCACTGAGATGCTTGGGGAGAATTGGAGTTTCTGTAGTCTCTGTCTGTAATAAATATAACCTTGTGAAAACTCTAATAATGGTCTTATCTTCACATCTCTAATGTGTAATTTTAACCCTAAAGGATTTATTAGATAATTTAGTGTTTCTATACACTAGCCTTGAAACTACAAGTCTTGCAAATAGAAAGACCTGACTCCTTAACACAGCTAATAATCTTTCCAGGCTCACTTTATATTTCTGGTCAAAGAAATATAAATTAGCTATCTCAGATGGAATGAGATAGACAATTCTTGATTTCAGCTTTGTCTGGATGGGTACAACTGTACAAGAGGTTCAGAATCCACAATTCATAAATTTAAGGGAGTTACATATCAAGACGTTAATTTAAGCATTATACATAAAATCTAAAGAGGAAAATGTTTTTTCAAACTTCTTTGCTCTTCCAGTGAATGAGACTTACACATATTTTTTCTTACACAATGAAGAAAAACATTCTCTAGTGATGCATATCTATTTAGGATATCATTTTTTCCCATATAGGGTATTTGGGATACTCGGTGGCTCATTTGTTAAATAATTGGCCTACAATACGGGAGACCAGTGTTCAATCCCTGTGTTGGGAAGATCCCCTGGAGAAGGGAATGACAACCCACTCCAGTATTCTTGCCTGGGGAATTCCATGGACAGAGAAGCCTGGTGGGCTATAGTCCATGGGGTCCAAAGATTCAGACACAACTGAATGACTAACACCTTCTTTCATAGGATATTCAATATTTTTTAATTAAATGCAATTTTGATACAGGAAGTCTGGGTTAAGGTCTAAGATGATTATATCTAACAAGCGCTTAGGTGAAGGTGTCAGTTTGAGGGTAACTTGCTGCTATGTCACTTCAGTCGTGTCCGACTCTGTGTGACCCCATAGATGGCAGCCCACCAGGCTCCTGTCCCTGGGATTCTCCAGGCAAGAATACTGGAGTGGGTTGCCATTTCCTTCTTCAGTGCATGAAAGTGAAAAGTGAAAGTGAAGTCGTTCAGTCGTGTCCGACTCTTCGCCTCCCCATGGACTGTAGCCTACCAGGCTCCTCCGTCCATGGGATTTCCCAGGCAAGAGTACTGGAGTGGGGTGTCATTGCCTTCTCTGAGGGTAACTTGACTAACCAGGATTTAGGAAGGACTGATGCTGAAGCTGAAGTTCTCATACTTTGGCTGCCTGATGTGAAGGGATGACTCACTGGAAAAGACCTTGATGCTGGGAAAGATAGAAGGCAAAGGATGAATAGGGTGTCAGAGGATGAGATAGATAGTATCATGGACTCACTGGACGTGAATCTGAGCAAACGCCTATAGACAGGGTGGGACAGGGAAGCCTGGTATGCTGCAGTCCATGGGGTTGCAAAGAGTTGGACATGACTTAGCAACTGAACAACAACAAAAGTGGTGAATTTTTCCTAAACTGCAATCTTTGGACCAGCAGCATGAACAGTACCTGGGAGTTTGTTAGAAATCCAAATTCTCAGACCCCATGCCAGACATTTTGTAACAGATTATTTGAGGATTGGGTACCAGTAATTTTGTGATAAATTCTTTGATGATCCTGTTTGATATTAATTTAAAAATTACTACTTTAAAGTATTAGTTTCCTTTCTTCTTTGTAACAGCTCTATTGAGGTATAGTTAGTACAAAATAGGCTACAGATATTTAAGAAAATTTGATAGTTTTTAAAACTATCAATAAAATGAAGAAAATGAATATACTCTCTACCCCTCAAAATTTCCTACTTTGCCTCTGTAATTCCTTTTTCTTCCTCTCCCCAAACTTCACTCACTCTTCCCCAAAATAAAACCGGTCCCACTTTTGGTAACTGTATATATTACTTTGCATATACAGAGTTTCATATAAATGGGACCACAGAAATTATGCACCTTTGTCCTAATTGTTTCCACTTTACAATTATTTTGAGATTTTTTATATGATAATATGTATATTCTATTTTTTTTTAATTGGAGGATAATTGCTTTACAATGTTGTGCTGGTTTCTGCCGTACAGCAATGTGAATCGGCTATAAGTTTACATATATCCCCTCCCTCTAGGGCCTCCCTCCCACTGTACCTGCATCCCACTCCTCTAGATTGTCACAGAGTAAATACTTTATTTTTAAAAGATTGTCCTATGGAGCATTCATCTACTAAATATTTGGGTTTTCAGGTTTTGGTTATTACAAATCGAGCTACTATAACGTGTACTATCAGTCTTTCTGTGGATATAAGCTTTTCTTTAGGGCAGAAAACTGTTCATGAAATGGGTAGGTCATATGGCAGTTGTATGCTTAGGTTTTCTCAAAATGGCCTTATCATTTTATATTCCCACTGGCAAGTCCTCATCCTCTTCATCACTGTATATAGTCATTCCTTTCTGTTGCAGCTTTATTGAGGTATGATTTACAAATAAAAATTAGGTGTATTTAAGATATATAATGTGATATTTTGATATATGTACACATTGTAATACGATTACTACAACCAAAAATAATAGCATATTCATCACCTCATATAATTACCTTTACCCCTTTAGTGATGAAGACATTTAAGATCTCCTTTCTTATTAAATTTCAATTATACAAAACAGTACTATTAACTGTAGTTACCAATTGCAGATGAATTCTCCAGAACTTACTGATCTTACAACTGAAAGTTTGCATCTTTTGACCAACATCTCCCCATTTCTCCCATCCCCCTCACCTCAGGTAGCCAGCATTCTACTCTGTTTCTATGAATCTAGCTTTGATTCCACATATAAATGAGATCATCCAGTGTTTGTCTTTATGTGTCTGACTTAATTCACTTAGCATAATGTCCACAATGTTCATCTATGTTGTTGCAAATGACAGAATTTCCTTCTTTTATTATGGTTGAATTATATTCTCAGGTGTGTGTTTTATGTATGTGACATTTTCTTTATTCTTCTGTTGATGAACACTTACTTGGCTATCATGCAAAATGCTGCAATGAATGTAAGAGTGCTGTGAGATAGTGAGTTTATTTCCTTTGGATGTATATCCAAAAATGGGATTGCTGGATCATATATTTTACTGTTTTCCCTAATGACTGTACCAATTTACTTTCTCACTAACATTGCACAAAGTTTCCCTTTTCTCCAGATCCTTTCCAACTTTTAACTTTTTGTTAAATAGTTAATAGTCCCTGGGTCAGGAAGATTCCCCTGGAGAAGGAAATGGCAACCCACTCCAGTATTCTTGTCTGGGAAATCCAATGGACAGAGAAGCCTGGCAGACTACAGTTCATGGAGTCACATAAGAGTCGGATACAACTTAGCAACTAAAACAACAATAACTAATAAGTTTTGAACATATTCATAAGCTTATTTTTATCCATAAATAGATATTTTTGAATTTGTTCATGTACTTGTTGAGTTGTATGCATACTTATAATTGAGGTTTGAGTTTTATACAAGTTCTCTATCAGCTATAGACTTACAATTATTTTTCTGCAGGCTATAGTCACTTTTATTTTTTCTAATTCCTAATTTTTTGTATGAATAGGGACAGTTTTAAATTTTGATGCAATCCAATTGACCCGTCTTTTGCAGATTACGAATTATAAGGATAAAAAATTACATACCCAAGTCTTTCAAAAATAAAGGCAAAATTTATATACATGCCATTGTATTGCATACATATTATAAGAATAATGACACAAAAGAAATATAGGTAAGAAAAAGATTGTGTGCACTTTAGGATTGTATGATAATTAAAGAGGAAAACTTTATAGTAATGTCAATCCATCTTTGAAAATTAGGAACCGTAGAGAACTTTCTTCACTCATCCTAGTATTTATTTTAAAAAAGCATCAAATATTACACAGACTGATTCATAGCACTACTTATATTTGTTGTTGCAGTAGAACCCCTAGAATTGCAAAAAGAAAAATGAAATAAAATAGAGCTTATATATATTTAGGGCTTCCCAGGTGGGGCCAGTGGTAAAGAACTTGCCTGCCAATGCAGGAGACCTAAGAGATGCAAGTTTGATTTCTGGGTCAGGAAGATCCCCTGGAGGAGGCCATGGCAACCTACTCCAGTATTCTTGCCTGTCGAATTCCATGGACAGAGAGGCCTTGTGCGCAACAGTCCATAGGATCTCAGAGTCGGACACAACTCAAGTGACTTAGCAAGCACACACGCATGTAGATTTAAAAGAGAAATTAAACTTTAATTATTCACGGACATTAAAATTGTGTGCATTCATGCCAGTGTTATTTGTTTGCAGTGTCCCTCCCTCCCCACAGCGCGGCTGAACAAGTGAGCCTAAAAAAAAAAAACAGTGTCCTCCACTGTCCCCTTTGTGTCAGGGCGGAAACCAGACACTGAAGAGACCAGCAAACAGAAGAAGCTATAACAGAGGGAACTGCCTTGGAAGCTACAGGCAATAGATTAAAACCTGGTGGTTAGTACCGACTACATAGGAAGGGGCCTATAGATCTTAAGAAATATAAGTCGGACCAAGGAACTAGCCGAAAATGAACTGAACCCACAATACCCCCAGCAAAACCAGAGAAAGTCCTAGATATATTTTTACTATTCTTACGATCATTCTTTCTTTCTTTTTTTATAAATTTTTAAAGAATTTTAAGTCCTCTATTATTCCTTTAATTTTCACTTTTATAACCTATTATTACTTTGCAAAAAAAAAAAAAAGACCCTATTTTTTTTTTAAAAGCAAACTTCATATATATATTTTTTATAATTTTTTTGACCTTGTTTTTTTTTTTTCTTCTTTTCTTTAACATTGTATTTTTGACATTCCAAACTCTACTCTAGATTTTTAATTTTAGCTTTTTGGTACTCGTTATCAATTTTGTACCTATATATTTTTTTTATAATTTTTGTGACTTGTTTTTTCTCTTTCTTTCTCTTCTTCTTTTATATAACATTGTATATCTGAAATTCCAAACTCTACTCTAGATTTTTAACTTATGCTTTTTGGTATTTGTTATCAATTTTGTACCTGTATTTTCTTTATAATTTTTGCAACTTTGTTTTTGTTTGTTTTTCTCTCTTTCTTTTTCTTCTTCTTTTTTTAACATTGTATTTTTGAAATTCCAAACTCTACTCTAGATTTTTTAACTTTTGCTTTTTGGTATTTGTTATCAATATTGTACCTATATTTTCTTTATAATTTTTGCGACTTTGTTTTTGTTTGTTTTTTTTCTCTCTTTCTTTTCCTTCTTCTTTTCTTTAACATTGTATTTTTGAAATTACAAACTCTACTCTAGATTTGTACTTCTTGCTTTTATGTATTTGTTACCAATTTTGTACCTTTAAGAACCCAATCTTCAGTACCCATTTTTCACTAGGGACCGAGATTACTGGCTTGACTGCTCTCTCTCCCTTTGGACTCTCCTTTTTTTCCACCAGGTCGCCTGTGTCTCCTCCCTAATCCGTCTCTACTCTACCCAACTCTGTGAATTTCTGTGTGTTCCAGACAGTGGAGAACACTTAGGGAACTGATTACTGGCTGGATCTGTCTCCCTCCTTTTCATTCCCCCTTTTATCCTCCTGGCCACCTCTGTCTCCTTCCTCCTCCTTCTCTTCTCTGTATAGCTCTGTGAACATCTCTGAGTGGTCCAGTTGTGGAGTGCACATAAGGAAGTGATTACTGGCTAGCCCACTCTTTCCTCTATTGATTCCACCTCATCTCATTCGGGTCAACTGTAACTCCCTCCTTCCTCTTCTCTTCTCCATGTAACGCTGTGAACCTCTCTGGGTGACCCTCACGGTGGAGAAACTTTTCATCTTTAATGTAGATGTTTTATCAATGGTGCTATATAGAAGGAGAAGTTTTGAAACTACTGTAAAAATAAGACCGATAACTGGAAGCAGGAGGCTTAAGTCCAAACCCTGACTTCAGGGAACTCCTGACTCCAGGGAACATTAATTGACAGGAGCTCATCAAACGCCTCCATACCAACACTGAAACCAAGCACCACACAAGGGCCAACAAGTTCCAGGGCAAGACATATCAAACAAATTCTCCAGCAACAAAGGAACACAGCCCTGAGCTCCAAGATACAGGCTGCCCGAAGTCACCCCAAAACCATAGACATCTCATAACTCATTACTGGACACTTCATTTCACTCCAGAGAGAAGAAATACAGCTCCACCCACCAGAACACCAACACAAGCTTCCCTAACCAAGAAACCTTGACAAGCCACCTATACAAACCCACACACAGTGAGGAAATGCCACAATAAAGAGAACTCCACAAACTGCCAGAATACAGAAAGGACACCCCAAACTCAGCAATTTAAACAAGATGAAGAGACAGAGGACTACCCAGCAGATAAAGGAACAGGATAAATGCCCACCAAACCAAACCAAAGAGGAAGAGATAGGGAATTTACCTGATAAAGAATTCCGAATAATGATAGTGAAATTGATCCAAAATCTTGAAATCAAAATGGAATCACAGATAAATAGCCTGGAGACAAGGATTGAGAAAATGCAAGAAAGGTTTAACAAGAACCTAGAAGAAATAAAAAAGAGTCAATATATAATGAATAATGCAATAAATGAAACTAAAAACACTCTGGAAGCAACAAATAGTAGAATAACAGAGGCAGACGATAGGATTAGTGAATTAGAAGATAGAATGGTAGAAATAAGTGAATCAGAGAGGAAAAAAGAAAAACGAATTAAAATAAATGAGGGCAATCTCAGAGACCTCCAGGACAATATTAAATGCTACAACATTCGAATCATAGGGGTCCCAGAAGAAGAAGACAAAAAGAAAGACCATGAGAAAATACTTGAGGAGATAATAGTTAACTTCCCTAAAATGGGGAAGGAAATAATCACTCAAGTCCAAGAAACCCAGAGAGTCCCAAACAGGATAAACCCAAAGCAAAACACCCCAAGACACACATTAATCAAATTAACAAAGAACAAATATTAAAAGCAGCAAGGGAAAAACAACAAATAACACACAAGGGAATTCCCATATGGATAACAGCTGATCTTTCAATAGAAACTCTTCAAGCCAGGAGGGAATGGCAAGACATACTTAAAGTGATGAAAGAAAATAACCTACCTACAGCCCAGATTATTGTACCCAGCAAGGATCTCATTCAAATATGAGGAGAAATCAAAAGCTTTACAGACAAGCAAAAGCTGAGAGAATTCAGCACCACCAAACCAGCTCACCAACAAATATTAAAGGATATTCTCTAGACAGGAAACACAAAAACGGTGTATAAATTCAAACCCAAAAGAATAAAGTAAATGGCAATGGGATCATACTTATCAGTAATTACCTTAAATGTAAATGGGTTGAATGCCCCAAACAAAAGACAAAGACTGGCTGAATGGATACAAAAACAAGACCCCTACATATGTTGTCTGCAAGAGACCCACCTCAAAACAGGCGACACATACGGACTGAAAGTGAAGGGCTGGAAAAAGATTTTCCATGCAAATAGGGGCCAAAAGAAAGCAGGAGTAGCAATACTCATATCAGATAAAATAGACTTTACAACAAAGGCTGTGAGAAGAGACAAAGAAGGTCACTACATAATGATCAAAGGATCAATCCAAGAAGATATAACAATTATAAATATATATGCACCCAACATAGGAGCACCGCAATATGTAAGACAAATGCTAATAAGTATGAAAGGAGAAATTAACAATAACACAATAATAGTGGGAGACTTTAATACCCCACTCACACCTATGGATAGATCAATTAAACAGAAAATTAACAAGGAAACACAAACTTTAAACAATACAATAGACCAGTTAGACCTAATTGATATCTATAGGACATTTCATCCCAAAACAATGAATTTCACCTTTTTCTCAAGCACATACGGAACCTTCTCCAGGATAGATCACATCCTGGGCCATAAATCTAGCCTTGGTAAATTCAAAAAATAGAAATCATTCCAAGCATCTTCTCTGACCACAATGCAGTAAAATTAGATCTCAATTACAGAAGAAAAACTGTTAAAAATTCCAACATATGGAGGCTGAACAACACGCTGCTGAATAACCAACAAATCAGAGAAGAAATTAAAAAAGAAATCAAAATTTGCATAGAAATGAATGAAAATGAAAACACAACAACCCAAAACCTGTGGGACACTGTAAAAGCAGTCCTAAGGGGAAAGTTCATAGCAATACAGGCATACCTCAAGAAACAAGAAAAAAGTCAAATAAATAACCTAAGTCTACACCTAAAGCAACTAGAAAAGGAAGAAATGAAGAACCTCAGGGTTAGTAGAAGGAAAGAAATCTTAAAAATTAGGGCAGAAATAAATGCAAAAGAAACAAAAGAGACCATAGCAAAAATCAACAAAGCCAAAAGCTGGTTCTTTGAAAGGATAAATAAAATTGACAAATCATTAGCCAGACTCATCAAGAAACAAAGGGAGAAAAATCAAATCAATAAAATTAGAAATGAAAATGGAGAGATCACAACAGACAACACAGAAATACAAAGGATCATAAGAGACTACTATCAGCAATTACATGCCAATAAAATGGACAACGTGGAAGAAATGGACAAATTCTTAGAAAAGTACAACTTTCCAAAACTCAACCAGGAAGAAATAGAAAATCTTAACAGACCCATCACAAGCACGGAAATTGAAACTTAATAAAAAATCTTCCAGCAAACAAAAGCCCAGGTACAGATGGCTTCACAGCTGAACTCTACCAAAAATTTAGAGAAGAGCTAACACCTATCCTACTCAAACTCTTCCAGAAAATTGCAGAGGAAGGTAAACTTCCAAATTCATTCTATGAGGCCACCATCACCTGACAAAGATGCCACAAAAAAAAGAAAACTACAGGCCAATATCACTGATGAACATAGATGCAAAAATCCTTAACTAAATTCTAGCAATCAGAATCCAACAACACATTAGAAAGATCATACACCATGACCAACTGGGCTTTATCCCAGGGATGCAAGGATTCTTCAATATTCGCAAATCAATCAATGTAATACACCACATTAACAAATTGAAAAATAAAAACCATATGATTATCTCCATAGATGCAGAGAAAGCCTTTGACAAAATTCAACATCCATTTATAATAAAAACTCTCCAGAAAGCAGGAATAGAAGGAACACACCTCAACATAATAAAAGCTATATATTACAAACCCACAGCAAACATTATCCTCAATGGTGAAAAATTGAAAGCATTTCCTCTAAAGTCAGGAACAAGACAAGGGTGCCCACTTTTACCATTACTATTCAACAAAGTTTTGGAAGTTTTGGCCACAGCAATCAGAGCAGAAAAAGAAATAAAAGGAATCCAAATTGGAAAAGAAGAAGTAAAACTCTCACTATTTGCAGATGACATGATCCTCTACATAGAAAACCCTAAAGACTCCACCAGAAAATTACTAGAACTTATCATTGACTATAGTAAAGTTGCAGGATATAAAATCAACACACAGAAATCCCTTGCATTCCTATACACTAATAATGAGAAAACAGAAGAGAAATTAAGGAAACAATTCCATTCACCATTGCAATGGAAAGAATAAAATACTTAGGAATATATCTACCTAAAGAAACTAAAGACCTATATATAGAAAACTATAAAACACTGGTGAAAGAAATCAAAGAGGACACTAAAAGGTGGAGAAATATACCATGTTCATGGATTGGAAGAATCAATATAGTGAAATTGAATATACTACCTAAAGCAATTTATAGATTCAATGCAACCCCTATCAAGCTACCAATGGTATTCTTCACAGAGCTAGAACAAATAATTTCACAATTTGTATGGAAATACAAAAAACCTCGAATAGTCAAAGCTATCTTGAGAAAGAAGAATGGGACTGGAGGAATCAACCTACCTGACTTCAGGCTCTACTACAAAGCCACAGTCATCAAGACAGTATAGTACTGGCACAAAGACAGAAATATTGATCAATGGAACAAAATAGAAAGCCCAGAGATAAATCCACACACATATGGACACCTTATCTTTGACAAAGGAGGCAAGATTATACAATGAATTAAAGACAATCTCTTTAACAAGTGGTGCTGGGAAAACTGGTCAACCACTTGTAAAAGAATGAAACTAGAACACTTTCTAACACCATATACAAAAATAAACTCAAAATGGATTAAAGATCTAAACATAAGACCAGAAACTATAAAACTCCTAGAGGAGAACATAGGCAAAACACTCTCCGACATACATCACAGCAGGATCCTCTATGACCCACCTCCCAGAATATTGGAAATAAAAGCAAAAATAAACAAATGGGACCTAATTAAACTTAAAAGCTTCTGCACAACAAAAGAAACTATAAGCAAGGTGAAAAGACAGCCTTCGGAATGGGAGAAAATAATAGCAAATGAAGCAACTGACAACTAATCTCAAAAATATACAAGCAACTCCTACAGCTCAATTCCAGAAAAATAAATGACCCAATCAAAAAATGGGCCAAAGAACTAAATAGACATTTCTCCAAAGAAGACGTACAGATGGCTAACACATGAAAAGATGCTCAACATCACTCATTATCAGAGAAATGCAAATCAAAACCACTATGAGGTACCATTTCATACCAGTCAGAATGGCTGCGATCCAAAAGTCTACAAATAATAAATGCTGGAGAGGGTGTGGAGAAAAGGGAACCCTCTTATACTGTTGGTGGGAATGCAAACTAGTACAGCCACTATGGAGAACAGTGTGGAGATTCTTTAAAAAACTGGAAATAGAACTGCCTTATGATCCAGCAATCCCACTGCTGGGCATACACACTGAGGAAACCAGAGGGAAAGAGACACGTGTACCCCAATGTTCATCGCAGCACTGTTTATAATAGCCAGGACATGGAAGCAACCTAGATGTCCATCAGCAGATGAATGGATAAGAAAGCCATGGTACATATACACAATGGAGTATTACTCAGTCATTAAAAAGAATACATTTGAATCAGTTCTAATGAGGTGGATGAAACTGGAGCCTATTATACAGAGTGAAGTAAGCCAGAAAGAAAAACACCAATACAGTATACTAACGCATATATATGGAATTTAGAAAGATGGTAACGATAACCCTGTATGCGAGACAGCAAAAGAGACACTGATGTATAGAACAGTCTTTTGGACTCTGTGGGAGAGGGAGAGGGTGGGATGATTTGGGAGAATGGCATTGAAACATGTATAATATCATGTATGAAACGAGTCACCAGTCCAGGTGTGATGCACGATACTGGACGCTTGGGGCTGGTGCACTGGGATGACCCAGAGGGATGGTATGGGGAGGGAGGAGGGAGGAGGGTTCAGGATGGGGAACACATGTATACCTGTGGTGGATTCATTTTGATATTTGGCAAAACCAATACAATATTGTAAAGTTTAAAAATAAAATTAAATTAAAAAAAGAAATGCAAAAAATAAAAAAAAATAAAATTGTGTGCATTGAAAAGTCAAGTAATCTGAGAGACACTTAGAATTTAAATGTTAATTAGGCAAATTTCCTTTATTCTGTATCCTGCTTTTGTCTAGGTCTTGAAGAAGCAAACACCAAAACAGAGTAAAATGTATGAGAATTACATTGGGGGAAATTCTTTTGTTATAGAAAATAGAAAGGGAGCTGTAAAAGAGTAGGTGAGATGTCCAAAAGAGGAATAATGTTGGTCGAAAGTATCCTAGACTGCTCAGCAGTGTAAAGAAAATTCTGCAAAGTCATCAGTGCATCCTTGAACTGAAGGCAAAAGTCAGGGGCATCCTGTTTTTCCCAAGAACTGGTCGGCCTTGGTATCTCTGATGCACTCCAGTATGACACTGTTTCTGTGCAAATTTGTGATGGATTTCAAAGCTGGAATGGCCTTTGTCATTTTTACACCCTACAATAGAAGGTCAGTAAGGCATATTCTCATGACTACCACATCTTAATGTAACAATAATGAAACAGAATTTTAACTTATATGACAATATTGCCATCATGATTTATATTTGCTAGCAGGCATGTGGTACATAATTTTCATGCCTTCCTTTTATTTCAGATATGTCTCTTAAAGAGCGCCGTTTTAAAACAATTTTTATTTTCCTGAAAGGTGAACTCATTCTGCTTTATTTGAAATATTGGTATGCTTGTGCTTGGAATTCCTGTTTCTGTCTGACTTTATACTTTAAGTCATTACAATATTTATTTCTCTTCTCTCTCTTTTCTATCTTAATCACTTTCAACAGTTTCATTTCCCTGTTTGTTTAACCCTCCATGTTGATTTCAATCAATATTTTTTTCTAGTGGCATTTAATAGTTGAGCAGATATATGTACATTTAATCAGTAATCTTTATTACTTCCAGAGTAGACACAGATGACTGAATATTTGCAGCTTTTATATTCAATACTTTAAATGTAACATAGAGGTTAAAACTGTCTTCCAATGCAGGGAGTGTGGATTCGATCCATGGTTGTGGAGCTAAGATCCCACATCCCCCCCAAAAACAAACATAAAACAGAAGCTATGTTGTAACACATTCGGTAAAAACTTTAAAAATGGTCCACATTAAAAATAATATTTAAAAATAAAACACATCGCTAAAATCTGGACCCTGACATAGAAATAGAATATTTCTGTAATAAATAGTCATTTATTTTGTGTTAATAAGATTTAGAAAAACTCATAAATGTAGATACATAATCATATTTGGCTCAGAAGCGATTATGTTACACTGTCATAACTTAAACAGATTGGGAAAGGAGATGCATAACCTTCATCTTGTCTCTAAATATATTTTCTGCCCAAAAAGAAAACTTCTATCTAAAATGCATAGTTTTCTAAATATTTTCAGAGTTGTGTGTACCCTAAAAATTGATAAGCAGTCTTAAAAATATACTTAAGTACTCAAAACAATGAAAATAAAGAAATAATTTACATCCAGCTAATGCAGGACCCTTTGGTTTATATGACAAAGTTCAAAGCATACCTTTCCTTCGTTCTAAGTAACTAGAATATAATAATTTCAAGTTGCCAACCTAAAAATTGCACCAAGGAGAACTACTGCCAGGGTCCAGCCCCGGCTGATTCAGGGTATTCGAAGCGGGGACGGCGTCGGCGAGGATCAGGAAACAACTGCTTAATTAAATGTTAATTAAGGATATAAAGAGTAATAGAATGAGGATAGCTCAGTAGGAAAATTCAGTGGAGAAAAGAGGCTGAGTATCTTGGTTTACACCAAGACAAGAAGTTTGCACCACTTATGTAGGCTGCAGGCATCCTTCCGTTCTCCCGAAGGAGAGGAGACACTGAGGCCCCTCAAGTCGGATCTTAGAAGCCCAGGCATAATTAGCAAGCATGGCGGGTTCCGCGCTCCAGATGGAGACTCAGCCAGAATTTGAGAGAGACAGTGACATGGGGAGACCAAGTTTTGGTGAACAAGGCCCGCACTTTATTTTCCAAAGTAGTTTTTATACCTTAAGTTATGCATAGAGGATAATGGGGGAGGGGGTGGAGTCATGCAAGGACAGCAGTTCCTGGTTCTAATCGAAGCCAGGCTTTCAAACTTATCATATGCAAAAGTTCAGGTGATTTACATCATCTTCTGGCCAGGAGGCCTGTTAACATTTTAAGAAACTTATTTTTCTCTAAAGGTGATTATTCCAAAGTCAGGCACCAGCTTCCAAAAAAGCATTGGACAAAGCTGCATTCCTATAGGGCAAAGGTGAGGTGGGCTCAATCAAGAAAAGAATTAACTCAAGGGTCCAAGGTTACAAACACTGAGGCTACTACTTATATTTCTCTACACTCATCATATCAATCAATACACTGCCAAGGACACAGTAGGTAAGTGGTATGGAGACTTAGCAGCAAACATTGGCCCAATAAGTGAAAAACCCTTCACCAATACAATTTCTAATCAATCTTTTAACTGCTCAAAGGACTCTGTATTTAGACAGTTTAGAACATCTCCTGCCTCTCACAGTTGGGAGGCTCTGAGCAATCACATGTGGCCTGAAAAACCTATTCGGGCAGGCTAGAGGATTTCCAAAGGAGTTTGTAGGTTGAAACACTGTCACACCCAGGAATTATTAACTAGAGCTGTAAGCTAACTCTTTTTCAGAGAGAGGTAGTGGGGGACAGCCCCCCTGTAAAGTCAGAGGTGTAGGTGAGAGCACAAAGCAGAAAGTAGGCAGACTCTGGTTTGGGGGTAGATGCTCGAGAATTTCCAGGGGGACTCCTGAGGCTCGATCCCACCTTTGCGTATGCTGAGCCTCCTTCCTCATGACCTTTGTCATGGGCGGAGTTCCTCACGCTGGCTCCCGGAAGTGATAGAATTCCAGTTGAGCTATTTCAGATCCTGAAAGATGATGCTGTGGAAAATGCTGCACTCAATATGCAATATGCTGGCTCCCGGCAAACTACTACCACAATGCCATTAAAAAGATTTTCATTCTTTGTGTGAGTGGTCTCTAAGCATGAAATCTCTTCTTGACATTTTTAAAAAATGTAACAGTGCTGTTTTTAAATATCATCTTCTAATCATTGAGATGAATTGTCAGTTTACTCCCTTTTGATACCAAGTGATTTTTTTTTTTTTTTTGCAATTTCAGTTTACTGTCATTTTTCTTTTTGTGAAAGTATAAGCTATAAAATTCTATACATTCCTTGTGAAAGTCACTCAGTCGTGTCCAACTCTTTGACTATACAGTCCATGGAATTCTCCAGGCCAGAATACTGGAGTGGGTAGCCATTACTTTCTCCAGGGAATCTTCCCAACCCAAGGATATATTCTTTAGATTCCTCAAATTTTATATTCAAAACATTGGAGACTAGAATTAGCAAAAAGACTAAAGATCTCAGTATGGTCTCTATGAGGATTGATCCCTTTCATTCTAACATTATTATTGCATCTTCTAAAAACTAGTATTTTAACATTTAGAAAGCAATGCCAATACACACAATACAAAGCTAGCTTTCATATTACATACAAATTCTCTATCCATGAGCTCAACAGGATGTATTGAATACCTACTACATGCAATGTACTATGAAATTATTTGGGTTATAAAAATGACCCAGGATTCAGATTTTAATATATACAAGCAGTTGCAAAATGTTTTGAGTACAGTTGCATAAAATCTAAAGTATAAAACAAAATTATCAATATGCCACAAATGACTACATTAATAGAGATATCATCAATGGTAGAATGTATAACTAGAGTTTACATATAATTTCTGACTCCAAATGTACCAAGAGCCTAGTAGTAAGATGCTTAATTGCTAAGTAAACATTTGGACAAAGTCAGTTGACAGTTTAACACTTCACTGCTGAAAGAACATAATTTCACTTTTATAATTAAGGAAATGTAGTTTGACCAGTTGATTAATCTTAAGTATTTTCTCTGTTGAATAATACTAAATTTTTATAGAAATTATACTGTATGTTTGATGATTTTCATTTCTAGCGTTGTTAAAAAATTATATTTTTTGTCATAGTAACTCTGAGTATTAGAAGTCTCTTTTTCACACTTCTAATATTGTGTGTAATATCTGTTGGAAAGATGGGCAAAATAAAGAACAGAAATGATATGGAACCTAGCAGAAGCAGAAGATATTAAGAAGAGGTGGCAAGAGTACACAGAACTCTACAAAAAAGAATAATCACGATGGTATGATCACTCACCTAGAGCCAGACATCCTAGAATGTGAAGTCAAGTGGGCCTTAGAAAGCATCAGTATGAACAAAGCTAGTGGAGGTGATGGAACTCCAGTTGAGCTATTTCAAATCCTTAAAGATGATGTTGTGAAAGTGCTGCACTCAATATGCCAGCAAATTTGGAAAACTCAGCAGTGGCCACAGGACTGGAAAAAGTCAGTTTTCATCCAATCCCAAAGAAAGGCAATGCCAAAGAATGCTCAAACTACCTCACAATTGCACTCATCTCACATGCTAGTAAAGTAATGCTCAAAATTCTTCAAGCCAGTCTTCAGCAATATGTGAACCATAAATTCCAGATGTTCAAGCTGGATTTAGAAAAGGCAGAGGAACCAGAGATCAAATTGCCAACATCCACTGGATCATGGAAAAAGAAAGATTTCTAGAAAAACATCTATTTCTGCTTTATTGACTATGCCAAAGCCTTTGACTGTGTGGATCACAATAAACTGTGGGAAATTCTGAAAGAGATGGGAATACAAGACCACCTGACCTGCATCTTGAGAAACCTGCATGCAGGTCAGGAAGCAACAGTTAGAACTGGACATGGAACAATAGACTGGTTCCAAATCAGGAAAGGAGTACGTCAAGGCTGTATATTGTCACCCAGCTTATTTAACTTATATACAGAGTACATCATGAGAAACACTGGACTGGAAGAAGCACAAGCTGGAATCAAGATTGCCAGGAGAAATATCAATAACCTCAGATATGCAGATGACACTACCCTTATGGCAGAAAGTGAAGAACTAAAAAGCCTCTTGATGAAAGTGAAAGAGGAGAGTGAAAAAGTTGGCTTAAATCTCAACATTCAGAAAACGAAGATCATGGCATCTGGTCCCATCACTTCATGGCAAATAGATGGAGAAACAGTGGAAACAGTGTCAGACTTTATTTTTTTGGGCTCCAAAATCACTGCAGATGGTGATTGCATCCATGAAATTAAAATATGCTTACTCCTTGGAAGGAAAGTCACGTCCACCTAGACAGCATATTAAAAAGCAAGCAGAGATGTTACATTGCCAACAAAGGTCCGTCTAGTCAAGGCCATGGTTTTTCCGGTAATCACGTATGTATGTGAGAGTTGGACTGTTAAGATAGCTGAGTGCAAAGAATTGATGCTTTTGAACTGTGGTATTGGAGAAGACTCTTGAGAGTCCCTTGGACTGCAAGGAGACCAAACCAGTTAATCCTAAAGGAGATCAGCCCTGAATATTCATTGGAAGGGCTGATGTTGAAGCTGAAACTCCAACACTTTGTCCACCTGATGTGAAGAAATGTCATTTGAAAAGTCCCTGATGCTGGGAAATATTGAAGGCAGGAGGAGAAGGGGATGACAGAGGATGAGATGGTTGGATGGCATCACTGACTCAATAGACATGAGTTTGAGTAAACTCCAGGAGTTGGTGATGAACAGGAAGGCCTGGCGTGCTGCAGTCCATGGGGTTGCAAAGAGTCGGACATGACTGTGTGACTGAACTGAGTGACTGACTGATACAGTCCATAGGGTCGCAATGAGTGGGACAGGACTGAGTGACTTTCACTTTTAAGTTATTATTGTTAATGTACCACTATGGTGTCTAAAAGATGCTGTTGACCCTTGTTTTTTGGATTGTTTTATCTACATTTATGTCTAATTGCTAAATGGAACTAATACACATTTGTTCTTCATGTTGTCAGCATTACTAATTTTATTAACAAAGGCTTCCCTGGTGGCTCAGACAGTAAAGAATCTCCCTGCAATGCTGGAGACCCGGGTCCAATCCCTGGGTTAGGAAGATCGCCTTAGAAGGGAATGGCAACCCACTCCAGTATTATTGCCTGGGAAATCCCATGGCGAGAGGAGCCTAGCAGGCTTCTGTATGGGGTCGCAAAGAGTTGGACATGACTGGGCAGCTAACACTTCATTATCAAGAGATAGTCCTATCAATACCATATAGTCCTCAATTTCAGAAATGAGGTCTGTTAGGCCAGAGGAGTTTGGGAGTCCAAATAACTATTTCAAGCAGTTATTAATGTAGAGTATTAATTAATAGAGGGAACACGGAGAATGGGTCACTCTCTGCAGTTGTAACTTGGAAGGTATATGCAATATTTAGTAAAAGAGCAAATGGTAGAAGTAATAAAATGTGTCTCCTTAAGACCACATGCTTGGATGACAAAATATCTATACTGAAACTGGTCAACAAAATGTGATTGAAGGATAATTTCACAATGAAATATAATAAGCATAATTCTTGATGTTCAATTCATGGTTTGATTGGATTAAATCATAGGAAATAAGAGTCTTACACTTGTAAATTATAAAGAGATAAATGAAAAGAGCCAACATCTGAACCAGATACCTTCCATTAAAGCAAACATGAAAGCAAGATGAACCAGACTATTAGTGAACAGAATTTCAAACAAGATCTGGCAGTGTTAAGTAACATTATTTGTTTGATTTTTAAAATTTCAGATTTGTGGTTGCTTTAATCTATGATTTCTTAAAATATTAACTCTAGTCCATCAACTAGTTACATACTTCGTAGACCTTATAATTCTATACTCCAGTACCTTTTCACTTACTTTACATTTGTGTTTATTTATTTATTCTGGCTTATTTTTGCATTTCAACTAGACTGTACAATTTAAGGGCAGGGATTATATCTGTGGTACTTGATATTTTGCTGCTATTCAAACACTAATTTCATGAATGAATTATACCATTAATTATCAATTCTCTGAATATCACTTGCCATATACTCCACCCTACTAATATATCATTGTGTAACTTACAGTCAAAATATATTTTGTCCAATTATAACTTTGGTTTTTGCTATTCTTTATACAAACTTATAAAGAAGCAAACATGACAAAACTTTCCTTAGGTCTGTATCCAGCAAGTGGTGGTGCTGGTTTAGTCACTACGTCATGTCTGACTCTTTGCAACTCTACAGACAGTAGCCCACCATGCTCCTCTGTCCATGGGATTTCCCAGATAAGAATACTGGAGTGGATTGCCATTCTTTCTCCAGGGGATCTTCTGATCCAGGATTCAAACCAGCATCTCCTGCATTGCAGGTGGATTCTTTACTGCTTAGCCACCAGGAAAGCACATAGCCAGCTGGCATCTGATTAAAGATTTAAAAGCTATAGATATTTATTATTACCTATATACTACTTGATGTGCTGTTTCAATTTTCTACTCTGCCAAGTATTAATACAGCGATGAATTATTGAACTAACATCAACTATGGTGCTCCAGCTACTTGGGTACATTAAATACCAGATGCCTGTAGGTGACTCCATTAGAAAGGATGGATCCACTTTCACTATAGCATCAGCTAAATGAAATTAGCATCCTTACAACCTTTAGTTAATATAATGTCTATTCTTTAATTACACTACATTAACTATGCTTTGGGTTTTTATTCTCTGTTCCAGAAAATTAAATGAAAGAAGTTACTCAATATGTATTATTTAAAAATTGTTATACAAAAACAATCTGACTAGTATAAAAGACTGCTTTTATTTTTTATTTTTTGCATTGATTGATTTTATTTTTAAACTTTACATAATTGTATTAGTTTTGCCAAATATCAAAATGAATCCGCCACAGGTATACATGTATTCCCCATCCTGAACCCTCCTCCCTCTTCCCTCCCCATACCATCCCTCTGGGTCGTCCCAGTGCACTAGCCCCAAGCATCCAGTATCGTGCATCGAACCTGGACTGGCAACTCGTTTCTTACATGATATTTTACATGTTTCAATGCCATTCTCCCAAATCTTCCCACCCTCTCCCTCTCCCACAGAGTCTATAAGACTGTTAAAACTAAAGATGTTTTCTTAGAAATCTGAATTCTAACAGGTAAGGTTTCATGCTAAAATTTAGTCAGTTTGATAATGACTGCTTAGATTTTTGTGTGTTCAACTTTCTATAAACTGCTCTATAGTCAATATTTGTTTTTTTTGAATCTGGATAAAACTGTATACTTTTACATTGTCTGATCCTAAGCACAAAGAGGAATCAAACTGATTTTCAGCCAGTATTCAGTAAGAACAATTCAGTAAGTATAACATCTATCAGTTAAATCCACATTCATAATTCTGTAAGTATAAGATCTATCAGTTAAATCCACATTTTACATCTTCAGGATCAGAAACTGCTCAGATAAAGCAATCATAACTGCTTTATTTGGCACTAAATATTTACATAAATGTATGAATTATCTTTTTTTTTTTTTTTTACAATTTATTGCCGCTAAATTTGCCTTACAACATTCTTTATAGCAGTTTCTCAAACTATCAAATGTATACCTCTTGTCATTATCACTTTTTTACTGATAAGCAAACTGAAAATCAGTGTTTTATTTAAGTAATTTACTTAGATTTTGCATGGTAATTTACTGTAAGATTCGATGGGACCCTGGATAAGAACCACATCATCCTTGCTCCCTTAACTTAATGTTTTTCTAGTAAATAAACTTTGAAAGACCTTCAAAGAACTAACTCAATTAGTTTTGGGGGGTTTGTTTAAAATGCATCATAACTGGTATGTACAATCAGAATGCTATCAAATTTCCTAATTTGATTTGGCAGAGCATGTATGAGAAGAGTCAAAGGTGAATAAATGAACTTTGATCTTACAGTAAAAGAGAAAAGGCAAGCAAATTTGTGTTTTTTTTCTGGCATTCTAGGGAATAAATGTACATTCTGACCTTGACAGTATCCTGCCAGATGACTAAGCTAAGATCAAATGCACTGATTGTAATTGCCAATATATTGCATAAAGCCAGTATAAAACAGATACTAGAAAATAAACAGAGTGAATGCCTCTAAAACATTCGTCCCAGAAGTGGAAGTCATAACCTAAAAATCATAGAACTTGATGAGTAAACATATGTGAAATTTCTTCTAAATAAAGCAGTAGTAACTCAAGCCTTTAACGGTTAGATCCCTACCTATCTGCTAATGTAACCTCATAGTCCTAATTAGCATGCTCTCTTAGGATCACGTTAGACTTCATCTCTTTCAAGAAATCTTTCCTGACCTACAGCATGGTTGGTTCTCTTGAGCTACTCTACCAAACTGTTCCTCTCTAGCATGGCATTTATCACATAATATTTGCCTCTATTTTCCCTAAGGGTAATAACAGAGCCATGACACTTCTGTTTATGGCCTAAGGTAGGCATTCAATACATGTCCTCTAAAAGAATGACTGAGCAATTAAATGAATTAATTGATTCAGAAGAAAACTTTTAAGTGTGAGAATGAGTTACTGAGTCTATATTTGGGGAATGTATACTAAATTCAGAATTAACATAAGATTCAGGAGCCTCAGATTCCACATAGCTTGCAGGATCTTAGTTCCTCAACCAGGAATTGAAACTTAGCCCTTGGCAGTTCAAAGTGCAAAGTCCTAACCAGTGGTTTTTGTTGTTCAGTAACTAAGTTGTGTCCAACTCTTTGAGACCCCATGGACTGCAGCATGCCAGGCTTCCCTGTCCTTCACTGTTTCCCAGAGTTTGTTGGAACTTCTGTCCATTCAGTTGGTGATGACATCCAACCATCTCATCCTGTGTTACCCTCTTCTCCTCTCACCCTCAATTTTTCCCAGCATCAGTGTCTTTTTCAATGAGTCAGCTCTTTGCATCAGGTGGCCAAAGTACTGGAGCTTCAGCTTCAGCATCAGTCCTTCAAATGAATACCTCCAGGGAATTCCCATGGCCTCAGATTCTAAATTAGAAAATAATGCAGAAAGTTCTGGAGAGTCTCAAGACCAAATGTGGGCATAAAATTTGCTAGAGTAGCGGAGAAAATCTTTGGAAGTTACTAAGGGTATTGGCATGACCACCTTAAAAGGGACCCACAAATTTGGTTGTAGAGGAAATCTGAAATTCAGTCATAGAGGTACCCAGGCAGACTTTATTTATTTTTTAATTAATTAATTTTAATTGGAGGCTAATTATTTTACAATATTGTAGTAATTTTGCCATACATTGACATGAATCCACCATGGGTGTACATGTGTTCCCCCTCCTGAACCCCCCTCCCACCTCCCTCCCCATCCCATCACTCTGGGTTATCCCAGTGCTCCAGCCCTGAGCACCCTGTCTCATTCATTGAACCTGGACGGGCGATCTGTTTCACATATGATAATATACATGTTTCAGTGCTATTCTCTCAAATCATCCCACCTCGCTTCCAGGGAGAATTTCATAAAGACACTGGTATTATCCGTATTTTAAATTGATTCCTTAGGACTAGGGTCATACTTAAACCTTTCAGAGAAAAACATTGAAAATAGTCCAAGCATCTAAAAGTAACTATAATTTTATGAGGTTAGATATAGAAATATACTCAAGTATAAAATAAAATTGAAATATATATCCTCATACATGTATATATTATTAACTCAGAACTGGATTGATGTTTACTTTTTAAAATTTTTCTGTCTGTTGTATTAGAAAAGCTAAAAGAGTCAAATTGATTAGGATTGAATATCTGAGGATTTCTCAAAACCACATGAAATTATTATTTACACATTATTCATAGCTGGCATGCCAAATAAAGTATGAAGAACTATCATTGTCATCCTAATACTACACTGGAAAACTATCTTAATGAAAATGTTTGTATAAAAATAATTAATTCAAGTATGAAACAAGTTTGAGGTTCATATTTTTGTAATGTATTATTTTATATATTTAAGGTTTATACATTTTCACTTTAAGTGCATTTTGAAACACTTTGGATATTAATATGATGGACTTTGTCTATCAGGCCTTTATTTTTCCCTTAAGTGAGTACTAAACATTGAAAAATATCTTTTTTATTAAAAATCATCTGCTATTCAGTTGTGAAATTTAATATTTGGGCTGTATTTTAAATCTCCTCTCCAAATACAAGAATATGACACCATCACAATTATTTATGATAAAAGGTATACATTAAGTGAAGTGGAAGAACACTGAATTAGGTTAGCTACAGTTATATAATGGAAATAAGGCACCAAGCTAGATCAATGATACAAAATAAATAACACATTTGGAAAATGGATTGTTGATCAAGTGCTAAAAGCAGTCATTTTAATTTTTCCAAAGGGAAAAAAAAAAACTGATTCTAGATGGTTCAAGATGTATTTACCCTACAATTTATAATTTAAAATCATTTGAGGGTGATTCATGACAGAATCTATGATCTGTAGCAAAATTGCAAGTTTGATTTTTTTCCTGTTTAAACTCTTACATAAATGAGTTATTAGTATGAAGTAGTTACTTAGTGTCACATCCTACAGTAGGCTCATTACACACCTAATGATAATAGGTAGGCATTGTTATCTCAATTTCATAGAGAAAAAACGAGTTTCAGAGAAACTGGGTATCTTTCTCAAGGTAGCATGTTTAATACATGGGAGAGTTAGAATTTGAATGGAGGAAATTTTGGCTTCAAATTTAAGGCCATTTTTTCTCAACCAAACTGCCTTTGTGTTCAGTATCATATCTTACTGTTTTTCGTTTCCAACTCACTTTTCCACTAAAGTAATATAAAATCATACCAGTACTTGATGATGTTTCACACCTATTCTCTTTATATAACTTTCATACCTTACTCTTTTTTAAAGTTTAGGTTATGCTGAAGTTTCTTCTCCTTTTAAATACCGGGTAAACTACTCTTTTCCTTAAAAAAGTATTATCGTTTTCCCCAAAATTCTTCTTGACCCACACCATTCTCCTCAAAGGGTCATTTGCTCTCTATTTAACCTTTGTACCTTCTACATTCTATGCACTTAGTATGTATGCATTCCATTTTTATATATTTATATGTATCTCTAAGTTTTCTAATAATGTGTTGGCTTCTTCAGAGATTATGCCATAGTATACTTGTATCTGAATCTCAAGTGCCTAGAACATTGTCTGGTACATTAATAGGTGCTGAATAAATGTTGAACTAAAATAAAAAGCATTAGTTTTTTTTTTTTTTTTTCCACAATCCTGTTTATAAAGGCAAGAGGTCAAATCTGGGTGAATGATGTTTCTGACCTTAGATGACTGAAATTATGAGTAGAAAGCTTAAAGTTTGGATTTTATAAAAGGATACTAAACTTGAAATCAGAAGACCTAAATAAATTCTTGCTTTTTCATATGCAGGCAATGAGAAATTAGGCATTTCATTTCTCTCAAAGCTTTAATTATTCTCTAAAATGTGGCTTAAACAACTCTTTTTATATCACATAGTTATTTTGAGCAATCAAATGTAAATGGAATAATGCATATGATAACGCTTGCAAACTGCTAACCATTCAATGTGATGTTCCTTTTATTATTTCAAGGAGAGAAAGTGACCCTAGGCAGCAGTCCCCAGCCTTTCTGGCACTAGGGGCTGATTTCATGGAAGGCATTTTTCCCACAGACTGAGCTGGGGGTGGTTTCTGGATGGTTCAAGCACGTTGTATTTACTGGGCACTTTATTTCTATTATTATTACATCGGCTCCACCTCAGATCATCAGACATTAGATCCCAGAGTTTGGGGACCCATGACCTAAGGAAGATTAGCAAAATATAGCAAGATTACCAGTCTAGTGATTTGATGAAGTTAGGTATCATGGACTATTTTAAGTGAACTCTTGGGTTAATCTTCCAAAGTTTCAAAGATGAAATTTGTCAATGAGTTGTAGTTAACCTGACATGTAGTTGTTAGTGGAAGGCTCAAGAATAAATTAAATCTTCATCTATTTAGGAATTACATCTGAAGCTAAAATGAAATATCAAAATCATAGAATTATTGTCATTGAAATATAGAATGTTGAAGTTATTGTCTACTTCCAAAACTATTCCATTAAAAATAATTAAAAATTTTTGTGAAAAGAAAAAAAAAATGTAGCTAGAATAATTTAGGATTACCGTATACCATATCCCCTTATGGTTACTCAAAATCACACATTCAAATTAAATATTCCTTTATAAGCTTAGTAAGTTTCGGAAATGATTGGCTTTATTTTAAGCAATTTCAACGCAAGTTACTACTTGACGAAAAACACTTAGGGACAAATCTGTCCTAGATATTTTTAACAAATGAATAGGAAAGTAAAAGAAGAGGGATGCAAGATTTGAAGATCAAGAGTAACTGAAAATTTGTCCCCAGCTAGATATTCAAATTAGAAAAGATGAAATAGTAAGATCCCTACTTAGAATTGTTCCACTGAGTATGCTTCAGTTTTTAGAGCAATAATGAAAGCAGCAAAGTGTTCTGTCAATCAATTATATTCAGCAGTGTCATCTCAAGTTGTAAGCCAAGATGCATTCATTTTATGAATATATTCTTCTTTTGGTTACTGCTTTCCTGCTAAGTCACTTCAGTCGTGTCCGACTCTGTGCGACACCATAGACGGCAGCCCACCAGGCTCCCCCGTCCCTGGGATTCTCCAGGCAAGAACAGAGGAGTGGGTTGCCATTTCCTCCTCCAACTGCTTTCCTAGGGAATGAAAATAAGCTATATGCTGGGATATAATGGTACTTTAGGGGCTTAGAGAGCATATTATTGCATGGCCAATATTTAATAAGAATATGTATCCCCAGAGAATAGCTTTGTTACATATTAATCCAAAAGTAAGCAAAGACTGTCAGTACCTCTTTAAAAGCAGAATTAATTCATGATCAGGCAATTATGGAAATCTTACTTGTCATTTACAAGAAAACTCATGAGCAAGCACTATTCTTAGAAGTGAAAACAGTGCAGTTGGTAAGACAGTTCATTAACTTTCACAAGGGAACTTGCAGTACACAGATGTAGGCCAAAATACAAGGGTTTCTAGGTCAAATGTGAAATTATTTAAAATTAGTTGTTGGAAGTTAGCTAAAATGACTTTTGTCCAGTGATTTTTTTTTTTACTTTCATTAACAATGATTCTTACACTTTAAGGTGTGATGCAGCAAGTTTCTTAATAAGCGTTTGTAGTAAATGCAGGCTCTCCTCTAGCATTTTAAGCCTCTTAAACAGGTATTTTCTGTGAAAAATTTCACCAGCTGAATGTTATTATTATTCTTGGTTGTGGAAAGGAACGTATTGGAGTTTCTTTACTCGTTAGCATCTTTTTTTATCAGAAGTCTAATATTTAGGTAAAATATTAGATTCCATGCTTACAATAAGCTTGAAAACTTATCAGACAAGGTAACATGACATTTTGTACTTTTGCAAAACCCAGTTTGAGAAACACTGTAAACTGTTTTTAAACCAACTCCTTTAAAAAAAAAATTGCAGTATAGTTAATAAGAAATATTATAAACTTCTACCTTGAGGTATTATATCATTTATAATTAATTTAAGAGAAAACATACTTTGATTTAGACTTTGTATGATTCTCCAAAGCAATTGAAAACCTGTTGAAGGATAAAGGAAATACCTGAAAAAAAAGACTGAGAATAGAAGCTACCAAAAAACAATTATAAACTTTGAGGAAACTTCTAGAAGCAATGACTTAAGAAATGACATCTTTGAAAATAATGGTAGGCATTAAACATAAACAGGATAAAATAAAAGTATTATGGCAATATGACACAATTTCTTTCTTCAAAGTATTATAATAAATGAGAGTAATGCACACATTCACTTACAAATATTCATTGGTGTCCATTATTCCAAAAACTTTCTTAGCTTCTGTGAACATACCTGTGGCGGATTCATTCTGATATTTGGCAAAACTAATACAATTATGTAAAGTTTAAAAATAAAATAAAATTAAGAAAAATAAAATATCAACATGCATCATAAAAAAATAAATAAAACAACAACAACAAACAGAAATTGAAATGTTTGCACTCAAGGAGTTACATGGGATTACATTCTGGGGAAGGAGAGTAATTGATGAATAACTAAAAATGTAAAATATAAAAACAACATGAGCAAAAATTAAAGTAGAGAAAAGTATGGCATGCCTGGGGAGATGGGAATTATAATCTAAATAGGGTGACCATGGAAACTCTTACTGTAAAGAGGACATTGGATCAAAGAATCAAAGGGAGAGAGGAACTAAGATAGATATATAGGAGGAGATCGTTAGAGAGGACTCATACATTGTACTTTATCTTGATTTTAGAGCTGCTTGCAATAAGGTCTCATATAAAATTTAGAAGTAAAGATGATTAAATGGTTATAACTATAAATGAAAAAATATACTCTGTGTTAATAAAATGATATCAGTTTGTATAAAGTGCATACAAAAGATTGTGCCCTCCAATCTGTACTCTTCAACATTTTAGTCAACAGTCGTAATCAGGATATAGAAGGCATATTTCTCATATCTGTAGAGAAGTAAAAATGTAGTGTTAATCCTGCACTGATAAATTTTACTTCTGAAGAAAATTTGTGTACAGTAACTAAAGAACTTGGAAAACTTGAATATTTGACCTTGTATTTGGTGAGGGAATCAGTTTTGTGTAAGTTCAGGATTATTGAGATCTGGCTTAACCGAAACGTTATTGGGAATACTAGAAATTTTTGGTTAATCACAAGCTCAATATGCTATAGAGTTATATTGGAGTTAAAAAATAGTTAAATTAGTCTTTGCTATATTGAAGAAAATAATTCAGGCATTGTTTTTGTAGTGTTAATTACATGAGCATAATATGCTATCTAGGTTGGTCAAAAAGTGTCCCTTTAAAATATAACTCTTAACAGTGAACATGTTGTCTCTCATGTAATTAACACTACAAAAACAATGCCTGAATTATTTTCTTCAATATAGCAAAGACTAATTTAACTATTTTTTAACTCCAATATAACTCTATAGCATATTGAGCTTGTGATTAACCAAAAATTTCTAGTATTCCCAATAACGTTTCGGTTAAGCCAGATCTCAATAATCCTGCACTTACACAAAACTGATTCCCTCACCAAATACAAGGTCAAATATTCAAGTTTTCCAAGTTCTTTAGTTACTGTACACAAATTTTCTTCAGAAGTAAAATTTATCAGTGCAGGATTAACACTACATTTTTACTTCTCTACAGATATGAGAAATATGCCTTCTATATCCTGATTACGACTGTTGACTAAAATGTTGAAGAGTACAGATTGGAGGGCACAATCTTTTGTATGCACTTTATACAAACTGATATCATTTTATTAACACAGAGTATATTTTTTCATTTATAGTTATAACCATTTAATCATCTTTACTTCTAAATTTTATATGAGACCTTATTGCAAGCAGCTCTAAAATCAAGATAAAGTACAATGTATGAGTCCTCTCTGACGATCTCCTCCTATATATCTATCTTAGTTCCTCTCTCCCTTTGATTCTTTGATCCAATGTCCTCTTTACAGTAAGAGTTTCCATGGTCACCCTATTTAGATTATAATTCCCATCTCCCCAGGCATGCCATACTTTTCTCTACTTTAATTTTTGCTCATGTTGTTTTTATATTTTACATTTTTAGTTATTCATCAATTACTCTCCTTCCCCAGAATGTAATCCCATGTAACTCCTTGAGTGCAAACATTTCAATTTATAGCCAAAGCGATCTTGAGAAAGAAGAATGGAACTGGAGGAATCAACCTACCTGACTTCAGGCTCTACTACAAAGCCACAGTTATCAAGACAGTATGGTACTGGCACAAAGACAGAAATATTGATCAATGGAATAAAATAGAAAGCCCAGAGATGATAAATCCACGTACATATGGACACCTTATCTTTGACAAAGGAGGCAAGAATATACAATGGATTAAAGACAATCTCTTTAACAAGTGGTGCTGGGAAATCTGGTCAACCACTTGTAAAAGAATGAAACTAGAACACTTTCTAACACCATACACAAAAATAAACTCAAAATGGATTAAAGATCTAAACATAAGACCAGAAACTATAAAACTCCTAGAGGAGAACATAGACAAAACACTCTCCGACATACATCACAGCAGGATCCTCTATGACCCACCTCCCAGAATATTGGAAATAAAAGCAAAAATAAACAAATGGGACCTAATTAACCTTAAAAGCTTCTGCACATCAAAGGAAACTATTAGCAAGGTGAAAAGACAGCCTTCAGAATGGGAGAAAATAATAGCAAATGAAGCAACTGACAAACAACTAATCTCAAAAATATACAAGCAACTCCTACAGCTCAACTCCAGAAAAATAAACGACCCAATCAAAAAATGGGCCAAAGAACTAAATAGACATTTCTCCAAAGAAGACATACAGATGGCTAACAAACACATGAAAAGATGCTCAACATCACTCATTATCAGAGAAATGCAAATCAAAACCACTATGAGGTACCATTTCACACCAGTCAGAATGGCTGCGATCCAAAAGTCTACAAATAATAAATGCTGGAGAGGGTGTGGAGAAAAGGGAACCCTCCTACACTGTTGGTGGGAATGCAAACTAGTACAGCCACTATGGAGAACAGTGTGGAGATTCCTTAAAAAACTGGAAATAGAACTGCCTTATGATCCAGCAATCCCACTGCTGGGCATACACACTGAGGAAACCAGAAGGGACAGAGACACGTGTACCCCAATGTTCATTGCAGCACTGTTTATAATAGCCAGGACATGGAAGCAACCTAGATGTCCATCAGCAGATGAATGGATAAGAAAGCAGTGGTACATATACACAATGGAGTATTACTCAGCCATTAAAAAGAATATATTTGAATCAGTTCTAATGAGGTGGATGAAACTGGAGCCTATTATACAGAGTGAAGTAAGCCAGAAGGAAAAACATAAATACAGTATACTAACGCATATATATGGAATTTAGAAAGATGGTGACAATAACCCGGTGTACGAGACAGCAAAAGAGACACTGATGTATAGAACAGTCTTATGGACTCTGTGGGAGAGGGAGAGGGTGGGAGGATTTGGGAGAATGGCATTGAAACATGTAAAATATCATGTAAGAAACGAATTGCCAGTCCAGGTTCGATGCACGATACTGGATGCTTGGGGCTAGTGCACTGGGACGACCCAGAGGGATGGTATGGGGAGGGAGGAGGGAGGAGGGTTCAGGACGGGGAACACATGTATACCTGTGGCAGGTTCATTTTGATATTTGGCAAAACTAATACAATTATGTAAAGTTTAAAAATAAAATAAAATTAGAAAAAAAAAAAAAAAGAAAGAAAATAAAAAGCAGAGATATTACTTTGCCACCAAAGGTCTGTTTAGTCAAGGTTATGGTTTTTCCAGTGGTCATGTATGGATGTGAGAATTGGACTGCGAAGAAAGCTGAGCACTGAAGAATTGATGCTTTGAACTGTGGTGCTGGAGAAGACTCTTGAGAGTCCCTTGGACTGCAAGGAGATCCAACAAATCCATCCTAAAGGAGATCAGCCCTGAGTGTTCTTTGGAAGGAGTGATACTGAGGCTGAAACTCCAATACTTTGGCCACCTCATGTGAAGAGTTGACTCATTTCAAAAGACTCTGATGCTGGGAGGGATTGGGGGGAGGAGGAAGAGGGGACGACAGAGGATGAGATGGCTGGATGGCATCACCGACTCGATGCACATGAGTTTGGGTGAACTCTGGGAGTTGGTGATGGACAGGGACGACTGGTGTGCTGCGATTCATGGGGTCACAAAGAGTCAGACATGACTGAGCAACTGAACAGAAAATATTAATGTTAATTTAAAAAGGAACAGTAACCTTAGAGGAAGATTTAAAACTTTATACATAGTATCTTACATGCATTTAAAACAGATAGCAGTCTTGATTTATGATATCCAAAAGTATCCATTTCTTCAGTAGTCTTCTTAGGCTGGTGGAAAGAGAAACATTTATGCCCTTCAGCTTTGGAAACTGCTTTTAGTCAATATATTGGTATTTGTGGACAAGTGCAGTAGGAAAAGGGTTGTGAAAGATTATATCTACAAATAAGACATGTTTTGGGGGAAAGCTACTTTGTCCATCTGATGCAAAAACTGATTCATTGGAAAATATCCTGATTCTGGGGAAGATTGAAGGTGGTAAGAGAAGGAGACGAAAGAGGGTGAGATGGTTGGATGGCATCATCTACTCGATGGACATGAGTTTGAGTAAACTCCAGGAGTTGGTGATGGACAGAGAAGCCTGGCATGCTGCAGTCCCTGGGGTTGAAAAGAGTTGGACATGACTGAGCTACTGAACTGAACTGATGAAAGAAAGTCAAGATCACTAAGAGAACATTGAAGTTATAATTCAATGAAAAATAAACAAGTAAATCTGAGTGGAAAAATACATAAGAATTCCTTGGAGACTAATTTTAATTTTTAAAGTAGAGATTTAAACTAAATTCATGAGAAAACAGAAAATTACTAGGGGACTTTCAGGAATGGCATGAAGTCCAGCAATGAGCAGCACACTGAATAAAAAAGTTACAGATTTTGAAGAAGTCTCATGTCTTAAGAGGACCCCATGGAAATAAACTACAAGTAGTCTCTGTGTGTGTGGCTGATGGCCATGAACAAAACAGTAAACTCAGTTCTATAATCATAAGAAATGAATTCAGCCAACAATCTGAGGGACCTTGAAGTGAATTATTCCTTGGCCTAGGTTTCAAACTGTTGTGACTTTGTTAAATTCATTTGCTAGGTAGAGTCCTGGTGTGTTGGATAACGAGCCATGGGTCAACAGAAGACTAAAAGGGAAAGTGAAAGAGAGGAGTTGATTATACACAGGTTCTAGAGAAGGTACACGGCACACCTCCATGGGAGGTCAAGGCAGGCTGCAGGCAGAGAGAGAACCTCAGGATGTGGATCACATGTCCTGAGGGGCCATGAGGTGGAGTGCTTTGAAGTTCCTATGCTGTCTGGATTAGTCAACTCAAACCAAAAAGAGTTTTTGTTTTTTTAATTTATTTTTATTTGAAAGATTATTGCTTTACAATGCTGTGCTGGTTTCTTCATATATCAACATGAATCAGCCAGAAGTATATATGTGTACCCTCCATCTTGAACCTCCCTCCCACCTGATGCCACCTCTCTAGGTGATACCAGAGCACCAGATTGAGCTCCCTGTGTTATATAGCAACTTTCCACTGGCTATCTATTTTACGTATGGTTATGTATATATTCCAATGCTACTCTCTTAACTGGTCCCACACTCTCCTGCCCCTGTGTGTCCATAAGTCTGTTCTCCATGTCTGAGAAAGAGTGGGGTTTTTGGTTAAGCTTTGATAGAGCTTTATCAGAGGAGTGGACAAGGGGAAGACATGTGAGATAAGGAAGAGTTCTTACCACAAAGAGGTCTAGGGAGTTTAGGAACTTACAAGTACTTGGGATTCTGGGGGCTGTTCACTAAGGAATGTGCTCCAGGAAGGGGCTCATGTCAGTTCAAGGTCCCTGCAGGGCACTTGGCCACAAAAATGGATGCCAAGTTACCAATACCATGGAGTAGTTGAGCTAAACTTTCAACATAGGTGTTACTGCAGCCTGATGCAAACCTTGATTTTGGTTTCAGTCTAGCTTCCAGATTGGTGTGACTTAGCTAAGAAAAGGACTCAGCTAGACTATGCCTGTACTGACCATGGAAGCTGTGAGAGAATAGCCATGTGTTGTTTCAAGCTTTTAAATTTTTAGTAATTTTTTTTATTGAACAATAGAAATGCAAACCTTTTTAATAACAAGGTTGTGTGGTGTAGTTATATAACCTAGGTCAAACCGGAGAAAATTGCCTTAAAGAAAAAAAGATTTAGAGATGGACGTGTGAACCAAGCTGAGTTGATCAAAATTCTCTTTAAGATATTTTTGCTAGTGCAGATAGAACTTTTTCTGCTAAAGGTTTTTATGCCAATCATAATGCTACCTGGGAAAAGAGAAAACCTGAAAATATTGCTATATTTCATCTAGCTATGTATAAAGAGAAGACCTTCTAATCAATTGCACACCTTAGAATTCCATAATTGCATAAGAAATATGACTTGCTAATGAAAGAGTAATGCCTAATACAAGGACTAAAGACTGGGCCTCTTATCCTGTCCTCCTATATACTTCATAATCAGTAAATTCTGGCTGAGTCTTTATCTGTATGCTACTTACTAAACACATCACTTATACTTTTGCATCTTAGCTCACAGTTGGTTCCACTGCATTGGACTCCCCTTTTTATATCCAATCTTAACCATTCTCCAGTGATTTGAGTGAAGTTGCCTGTATATATCCTATATATATGAGAATATCTTTGCTTCAAAATTCAAAATAAATTCTTAGAATAATTTTACCTTGGTCATGCAAATAAAATCTCTCTTTAGGAATTTAGGAAAAATGTCTCTGACTTATTCACATGGCCATTTTTAATAACTTCACTCTTATTTGAAATGCATGTATTTTCTCTTTATAGGCTTAATTTCTTAAAAAAAAATAATTTCTAACTACAGTTTATGGATTTCAGGTCTAATGTAAACATTGCTGTCACTGTTTAGCCACAAAGTCATATCGACTCTTTCTGTACCCTGGACTATAGCCTGTCAGGCTCATCTGTCCATGGGATTTCCCAGGTAGGAAAACTGGAGTGAGTTTTCATTTTCTTCTTGAGGGAATATTCCTGACCCAGGGATTGAACCTGCATCTCCTGCTTTGGCATGTGGGTTTTTTATTGCTGAACCACCAGGGTGGTCCCAGTGTAAACATGACATTTAAATTTAAAAAAATATAATTTTTAATGTTAATATTTTTAGAAGAATTAAGCTTGAAATATGGATAAATGTGTGTTTATAAATAGTCTTAACAAATGAAATGCTGCCATCTTGATTTTCAAGAATGAAGACTCCACCGTAGACTATGAAACTGAAATAGGGTATAGATACCTCTTCTTACTGTTGCTACTCGCTATACTCTTCACTCAGGATATTCTAATACTGATCAGAATCCTGGGACACTGGTATGGAACTCATATTCTCATTGAACTTGACAGTTTTGATATGTAGCTAGCAATCTGTATATCTCATAGTTGCATACTTGTACAAAATTCTGCTTCATTGTCTAGACCACAAAAGTCATTTCTCAGACACGGACATGATATGGTATACCTTGGTGTGCTCATCCTCGCAGCTGTGCCCCAGCACTGAGCACTTTGTTTTTACTCAGCACATCTCTGGTACTGAAAATGAACTGAAGGAAGCAGTAGGGCCAGCTTAGAACTGAAGTCCAGTAAAAATGCTTCCACTTGGTGGCAGCATATGGGGCTTGTCATGAAGTTAATAGTAACACTGAAGTTACATGCTGAGGAACAGGAGAGGGGGAAAAAGGTTATGTGATGACAGCTTTGCAATGTGCATGCGTACTGATATTTTAAAATCAAAATTGAAGACCTTACTTGACTGACATATATTTACCTTTATTATGAAAGATACTCTGTAAAGTTAAGAGCTTTGTAGACAGTATTCACTCATCTATCCTCAGCATCTATTCTTGGTATGTATTCTTGGCTCTTGATTAATATTGATTAAATGGACTAATGTATCAATTATTACATCAATGATTAGAAATATGAATTTGAATAAAACTTGCTAAATATGTGTTTATTGTTACCTGAATTTCTGGATGTCATTTAAAGCAGCAGAACTCAATTTGAAGAGCATCTATTTATATTTTTTGAAAAAACTCTAAGCTTATGTTAAGAAAGGTTTACTCTTTGTTCCTTAATTCTGACATTTTTATATCTATGTTCCACTTAGTCTTCAAATATAATATGTTCAATCTTAAGATCATCATATTTTGTTCAGAACAGTCTTTCCCTCCTGTCCCCCTCATGCTATTAGAGGCACTACAATTTTTTCAGCCATCAAAAATTACAAACTTAAGATAATTTTCAAATATCTTCTTTCTCTATCATATTCAATTTATTATCTTATACTTTGAGGACATCTGTTAACCACATTTATTTTGATAACATCCCAATTACACATGGTAGAACTCAGTCTACAGATGGGGAGATGGTGAGTCATTTCCCCAAGCAAAGTTTAAGTAACTATTATTCTGTTCCAGATTTATTTCTAGTTTCCTCATTAGCTCTTTCTATAGCATTCACTCTCATATCTTACTTTTTTTCTGATATCCAATAATGCACATAATGTCCTATATTTTAATTTTATAAATCTGGTGTTGTAATTAAATTATTTCACTTGTGCTTATATAACTTCATATATAGTAAGCCCTTTGTCTTAGGGCTCTCTGTCCACCCCTAAAATGTGAATAACTGTAGCACATCCATTTATGTATTCTTTCAGGACAATTACCTCTCTCATTCTGAAGCACCCCATTATCAGAGAGAAACATAGGTGTTTGTTGTTGTTCAGTCACTAAGTCGGGCCCAGCTGTTTGCCACCCCATGGACTGCAGCATGCCAGGCTTCCCTGGCCTTCACTTTCTCCCAGAGTTTGCTCAAACTCATATCCATTGGGTTGATGGTCCTTCCAACCACCACATCCCCTGTCACCCCTTTCTCCTCTTGCCCTCAGTCTTTTCCAGAATCAGGGTCTTTTCCATTTCCTCAAATCCAGGGTCTTTGAGTTGGCTCTTCCCATCAGGTGGCCCGAGTATTGGAGTTTCAGCTTCAGCATCAGTCCTTCCAATGAATATTAGGGTTGATTTCCTATAGGATTGACTGGTTTGATCTCCTTACTATTCAAGGGATGCTCAAGAGTCTTCTCCAGTGCCACAATTCGAAAGCATTGGTTCATTGGTGCTCAGCCTTCTTTATGGTCCAACTCTCATACTTGTACATGACTACTGGAAAAACCATACCTTTAACTAGATGGACATTTATTGGTGAAGTGATGTCTCTGTTTTTTAATGCACTGTCTAGGTTTATCATATCTTTTCTTCCAGGGAGCAAGTGTCTTTTAATTCATGGCTGGAGTCACCATCTGCAGTGATTCTGGAATACAAGAAAATAAAGACTGTCACTATTTCCATTGTTTCTCCAACTCTTTGTTGTGAAGTGATGAAACCAGATGCAATGATCTTCATTTTTTGAGTATTGAGTTTTAAGACAGCATTTTTACTCTCCTCTTTCACCCTCATCAAGAGGCTCTTTAGTTCTTATATACTTTCTTCCATTAGAGTGATATCATCTGCATATCAGAGATTATTGATATTTCTCCCAGCAATCTTGATTCCAGCTTGTGCTTCATCCAGCCTAGCATTTCTCATGATGATATGCCAGCAAATTTGGAAAACTCAGCAGTGGCCACAGGACTGGAAAAGGTCCGTTTTTATTCCAATCCCAAAGAAAGGCAATGCCAAAGAATGCTCAAACTATCGCACAATTGCACTCATCTCACACGCTAGTAAAGTAATGCTCAAAATTCTCCAAGCCAGGCTTCAGCAATACGTGAACCGTGAACTTCTTGATGTTCAAGCTGGTTTTAGAAAAGGCAGAGGAACCAGAGATCAAATTGCCAACATCTGCTGGATCATGGAAAAAGCAAGGGAGTTCCAGAAAAACATCTATTTCTGCTTTATTAACTATGCCAAAACCTTTGACTGTGTGGATCACAATAAACTGTGGAAAATTCCGAAAGTGATGGGAATACCAGACCACCTGACCTGCCTCTTGAGAAATTTGTATGCAGGTCAGGAAGCAACAGTTAGAACTGGACATGGAACAACAGACTGGTTACAAATAGGAAAAGGAGTTCGTCAAGGCTGTATATTGTCACCCTGTTTATTTAACTTATATGCAGAGTACATCATGAGAAATGCTGGACTGGAAGAAACACAAAATGGAATCACGATTCCCGGGAGAAATATCAATAACCTCAGATATGCAGATAACACCACCCTTATGGTAGAAAGTGAAAAGGAACTAAAAAGCCTCTTGATGAAAGTGAAAGAGGAGAGTGAAAAAGTTGGCTTAAAACTCAACATTCAGAAAACGAAGATCATGGCATCTGGTCCCATCACTTCATGGCAAATAGATGGGGAAACAGTGGAAACAGTGTCAGACTTTATTTTTCTGGGCTCCAAAATCATTGCAGATGGTGATTGCAGCCATGAAATTAAAAGATGCTTACTCCTTGGAAGAAAAGTTATGACCAACTTAGATAGCATATTGAAAAGCAGAGACATTACTTTGCCAACAAAGTTCTGTCTAGTCAAGGCTATGGTTTTTCCTGTGGTCATGTATGGATGTGAGAGTTGGACTGTGAAGAAAGTTGAGTGCCAAAGAATTGATGCTTTTGAACTGTGGTGTTGGAGAAGACTCTTGAGAGTCCCTTGGACTGCAAGGAGATCCAACCAGTCCATTCTGAAGGAGATCAGCCCTGGGATTTCTTTGGAAGGAATGATGCTAAAGCTAAAACTCCAGTACTTTGGCTGCCTCATGCGAAGAGTTAACTCATTGGAAAAGACTCTGATGCTGGAGGGATTGGGGGCAGGAGGAGAAGGGGACGACAGAGGATGAGATGGCTGGATGGCACCACTGACTCGATGGACGTGCATCTGAGTGAACTTCGGGGGTTGGTGATGGACAGGGAGGCCTGGCATGCTGCGATTCATGGGGTCGCAAGGAGTCGGACACAACTGAGTGACTGAACTGAACTGACTCTGCATATAAGTTAAATAAGCAGGGTGAGCACATACAGTTTGATGTGCTCCATTCTCAATTTGGAACCAGTCCATTCTTCCGTGTCTGGTTCTAATTCTTGCTTCTTGACCTGCATGCAGGTTTCTCAGGAGACAGGTAAGGTGGTCTAGTATTCCCATCTCTTTAAGAATTTTCCACAGTTTGTTATGATCCACACAGTCAAAGGCTTTAGCATAGTCATTAAAGCAGATTTTTTTTTTTTTCTGGAATTCCCTTGCTTTATTCTGTGTTCCAGTGGATGTTGTCAATTTGATCTCTGGTTCCTCTGCCTTTTCTAAATCCATCTTGTACATCTGGAAGTTCTTGGTTCAGGTACTACTGAGGCTTAGGTTGAAGAATTTTGAGCATTACCTTGCTATCATGTGAAATGAGGGCAACTGTCTGGTAGTTTGAACATTCTTTGGCATTGCCCTTCTTTGGGATTGGAACAAAAACTGACCTTTGTAGGTGTTTGTGAGATTCTATGTTAAGTTTTTCCAGGGCAGTAGATATGTACTTCAAGCATATTTCTAGCTATTAGACTGAGATACATTATCACTAATCCTCTTAAGCTTCCAGTTAAGGTGGAAAACGTGCAAGGAAATAGAAATTTTAAGAGACTCTGATATCTGTCATAAAGAAATGTTAGTAGCTCAGTCATGTCTGACTCTTTGTGACACGATGGACAGTGGCCCACTAGGCTCCTCTGTCCATGGGATTCTCCAGGCAAGAATATTGGGAGGGGGTTGCCATTTCCTTCTCTAGATATCTATATCTATAGGGAACACCAAACCTAATGTGGAAAGGTCTTGAAAGCCTTTTGCCAAGGGGAGGGACATCTATTGAGATGAATTCATGTAACAAAAAATCTCACCACTTTAGTCACTTTATTTGTACTAGGTATGTAGCAAATTCACAAACTTTTGCAACTATCACCATTATCTAATTCCAGAAAATTTTAATCTCCAAAGGAAACTGTGTACCCATTAAGTAGCCATTGCTCATTTCACATCCCCCTACCCTTACCTGGGAAACCAAAATCTATTTTGTCAATATATTTGCCTAATCTGGACATTTCATCTAAATAGAAACATGTAATACATTAGTCTTTGTCTAGTAAACTCACTGTTTGAACTTTCTTCTGGACAGTTTCTATTATTTGCCTTTTTTTTCCTTCTGTGTGTGGGTCATACTTTCTTGTTATTTGTATTCATCATATTTGTTGTTAAACTGATCATTTTTAACATGATAATGTGATAACTCTAAAAATCCAATTATCTCCCCTTCTCACTATATTTTTATTTCTTAGGAACCATTTATAGCCAGAGTTTCTTTTATCACTAATATACATCTCTGCCAATGAGTATGTCTGTGTATACATACATAAATATATATATATATATATATATATATATATATATGTAATCATATAGTGAATGTAATTCTGAATAATTAATTTTGTAAAGTCTCTATTCTTTTCCATGTATGGCCACTAATGTCTCTATTTGGTTGGTTTAGGGATGAGACAGAACTAAGATTTGCTTAAATACCGAGAAACAGCAAACACCCAGTCTTTGCTGATGCCTCTAAATGTTAGGCATGTCTTCAACAATGATCCAGGCAGTTTACAAGTCTTCCTTAATCTCTACTTCCTCCCTGTGTAGAGGAGGTGATAGTCAGAAATGATAGCTTGGAACCTTATCTTTTTCTTGAACAGGTGCCCTGCTCTGGGAATTCTCGTGACTTTCTAGATTCCCAAGAATAACTTGGGGTGTTTAAAAACATATATTACCTAAAGCATCTCATTCCCTAGCATTTTCCCCAAGCTTTTTGTTTAGTCAATGATTTGCTCCAAGTGTTTTTCACTGTGCTTCCCTGGTGGCTCAGACAGTAAGGAATCCTCCTGCAGTGCTGGAGATGTGGGTTTGATCCCTGGGTTGGGAAGATTCCCTGGAGTAGGGCATTGATACCCACTCTATTATTCTTTCCTGGAGAATCTCCATGAATAAAGAAGCCTGGGATGATATAGTACATGGGGTTGCAAAGAGCTGGACATGACTAAGTGACATTCATTGTCCCAGAAAACAATGGCTATTACATCTCCCTATACAGTTTTTGACAAATGCCCTGGATAGCTGCCTAAGCACTGGGAGAGTTCCTACTGGGCAAGACAAAGACAAAGCTTTTTGAACTGGTCATCTGGGCAGTTACTAAGCAGGCCAAAATAAACCACATTTTTTTGGTAAATGAGCTCTGTTTTGTTCCATCTGGTACTGGTACATATATAAGGGTTGTTTGTTGTTATCTTCAAAGACATTGCATAACTGGGGACTGTGAAGCAGAAACAGGGCAGGTTCAAATTATGCCACAAGGCTCTCAGTTCTTTCCAAGATTCAGTTGGCTTTTATTATGGAAGCATTACTCTGCTTGCCACAAACTTTTGGTAATTTTCTCATGTTCCAAAAAGGTTGTATCTGACAGTTTCTCACAAATTTTTCACTGGCTTTATGGAAGTATTTATATGGGGATTTCTTTGTCATTTTTCTAACAACACTAGAAAAAACTTTTATGACAATATGACAACTAAGCTGGATTTGAACCAGTAGAAATTAGGTAGGAAACATAAGAGAAACAAACCAGGTAGAGAGAACACTGAGTTAAAAGCCACAGAAGCAAAGGTGAATGGTGTGTGCTGGGAAATGACCCTAATTCATAAGGCTGAATTATAGTGTGCAAATTAAGTACAAAGACATGCATTTTACAGGAGGCAGGATGGAGACTTGAGAGTTCCTTATGCAATAATACAATATTTGGACTTAATTTGGGCAATGTGGACTCAATTATTTAAGGCAGATTTGTTAATTCATTTATGTAAACATTGAAGAGGATGGATAATTTGAGAATAAATTTGGGGAATTTAGTAAAAAACTAATAAAATCAAAAGCGTAGGAAGGGTGAGGAAAATGTCCAGAACAATTGGATTCAGAAAAGTTAGGAGACACTGTTACCATTCACTGAAATTAAGAATACAGGCCATGAAGTGAATTTGGAGAAAGGGGGGAAAAAACCCAAAAAACTAGATGAATTGAGTTTGGACAGTATGAAATCAAGTTGTCCATGAAATATAATGGACTATATTCAACAGACTTTTAAAAACACAGGTTTGATGCTCAAGGGGAAATTTGGAACTGCTGATACAGATTTTGTATAACCAAAGCTGTATATAGGTAATCAAAGAAATTCTAGGTATGAATGGCATCCTAAGAGATGAAAATATAATGAGAAAAGGTGATTATGGCCACCCTAGGAATCTACCAATTTTTAATAGACAATTTATTATTAGTATTTCTAGTCAAATTGTATCATACATTGAGTTAATGAAAAAGATTATTCACACTAATGAATGAAGTTTAAACCACTTTTTTTTAGTGGTGTGCCTAAACTTTAACACTAAAGAAGTTTTCTTATAGTTGATCCAAAAATTTTTCTGGTGGAAAACAGTCTGGAGGGAAGGCTTTATATTGTTGAATAGTAGGGAAATCTGGAGATAATCTTTGTTTTTAATCTGGGTCATCAATATGAATTTGTTTTTTGTTTGTTTGTTTTTTTTTGTTTGTTTTAGAATTTGTGGTTTTGTAATATCAGCTACAAGAAAATTAAACTCTTCTAAGGAAATAAGCCAAGAGAATCCCAAAATATCATCAGGGAGAAAAATAAAACTGTTCTTGTGGTATCTGAGATATAGTTTTATCACCTGACATTAGCTTTATTCCCAACTTAATCATGGAGAAGGAAATGACAATCCACTCCAGTATTCTTACCTGGAAGATTTCATGGGCAGAGGAAACTGGCGGGCTACATACAGTCCATGGGGTCGCAAAGAGTTGGCATGACTGAGCACATCAGTGGCAACTTTAATCTATCCAAACATTAGAGATTTAAAAAACACAGCTACAACAAAAGACAAGCCCAAGTTTTGGCAAATAAGTAATTAATGATTCCTTCCTAATTAAATATTATTTGTGGATAGAGACTCCACTTTAGACGTTTTTTTAAAAATTAAAATTATAATTAAACAGTCATATCACATATGAGCTTCCCAGGTGGCATTAGTGGTAAAGAACCTGCTTGCCAATGCAGGAGATGTGGATTTGATCACTGGATTGGGAAAATTCCCTGGAGGTGGGTATGGCCACCCACTCCAGTATTCTTGCCTGGAGAATCCCATGGACATACAGGAGCTTGGCAGGCCACAGTCCATAGGGTCACAAAGAGTTGGACACAACTGAAGTGACTTAGCATGCACACATGAATGTACATAACACATATACATAAAATACTCTGTATTTGAAAACAGAAACACATTACTTGTATTTTTAAAAGATTTCATTTATCAGTCACAATCACTGTTTAAAATAGGCAGCAAGTGAATTTCTAACAAGGAATTTAGTAAATTGTTCAGAGAAAGATTATTTAAATATGATTAGCTTCAGTAATTCAGTAAGAATTTTTCAGTAAACATTTCATAAATGAGTAGATATGGATAGTATATATGAGGGGGAAAATATTTATAGAAAAGCACAGATAGCAAATATTTTAGGTTACACAGTTCATGCCATCTTTCATACTACTCAGTCTGTTCCCTGTAGAAAAAAATAGCTGTAGACTATACATAAACAAATGAGCATGGATATGTTAAAAAAAAAAAAAAAAACACGCAACTTATTTACAGACACTAAATTTTGATTTACTATAATTTTCATGTGTCACACAATATCAAAATTTTGATTTTTTCCCCCCAATTTTGGAGGTGAAAAATACTTTCTTAGCTAAACATGCAAGATAAACCACAGCAGACATAAGGACAAGTCAGTCATTTGGACTGCAATTACTGACCCTTGAACTGATTCATTACAAAAGACCCTGATTTGCGGAAAGATTGAAGGCAGGAGGATGCCGGGGACCAGCCCCGGCTGAACCAGGGTATTCGAAGGAGAGACGGCGTAGGCGAAGATCAGGAAACAATTGCTTAATTAAATGTTAATTAAGGATATAAAGAGTAATAGAATGAGGATAGCTCAGTAGGAAAATTCAGTGGAGAAAAGAGGCTGAGATAAGGATAGCTCAGTGAGGAAATTCAGTGTAGAAAAGAGGCTGAATAATTCAGCCAGAAGGTAAGAGAAAGAACGACATGGTGAGACCAAGTTTCGGTGAACAAGGCCCGCACTTTATTTTCCAAAGTAGTTTTTATACCTTAAGTTATGCACAGAGGATAATGGGGGAAGGGGTAGAGTCTTGCAGCAAACCAGGCTTTCTTCCTGCAAACTTATCATATGCAAAAGCTTAGGTGATTTGCATTATCTTCTGGCCCGGAGGCCTGTGAACATTTTAAGACCTTTTCTTCAGAAAACTTATTTTTCCCTAAAGGTGATTGGTCAGGAGCCACCCTCCAAAAGCATTAGATAAAGTTGCATTCCTACAGCGCAAAGGTGTGGTGGGCTATAACAAGAAAAAGAATTAACTCAAGGGTCCCAGGTTACAAACATTAAAGCTACTACTTACACCAATTATATTAATCAATACACTGCCAGGGACACAGCAGGTAAGGGATATGGAAACTTAGCAGCAAACATTGGCCCAACAAGTGAAAATCCCTTCACCAATACAATTTCTAATCAATCTTTTAACTACTCAAAAGAATCTGTGTTTAGACAGTTAGAACATCTCCTGCTTCTCACAGTTGGGAGGCTCTGAACAATCACATGTTGCCGGAAAAACCTATTCAGGCAGGCTAGAGGATTTCCAAAGGAGTTTGTAGGTTAAACACTGTCACACCCAGGAATTATTAACTGGAGCTGTAAGCTAACTCTTTTTCAGAGAGGTAGTGGGGGACAGCCCCCCGTAAAGTCAGAGGTGTAGGTGAAAGCACAAAGCAGAAAGTAGGCAGACTCTGGTTTTGGGGGTATATGCTCGAGAATTTCCAGGGGGACTCCTGAAGCTCGATCCCGCCTTTGCGTATGCCGAGCCTCCTTCCTCATGACCTTTGTCATGGGCGGAGTTCCTCACGCTGGCTACCGGCAGTGATAGAATTCCAGTTGAGCTATTCCAGATCCTGAAAAGTGCTGCACTCAATATGCAATATGCACTCAATATGCAATATGCCGGCTCCCGGCAGGAGGAGAAGGGGATGATAGAGGATGAGATAGTTGGATGGCATCACCAACTCAATGGACATGAGTTTGAGCAAGCTCCAGGTGTTGGTGATGGCCAGGGAAGCCTGATGTGCTGCAGTCCATGGGTCTCAAAGAGTCAGAAATGACTGAGCAACTGAATTGAACTACTGATCCCTGGTCTAGAACCTAAAATTGACATTATTTCCTCAAACTGTATATGTAAAAGCTGTACACACACACACACACACACACACAGGCTAAGGTTGAGTTTTTGGACTCTGAAAAAATTAAGGTTGGAACAATGTGATTATTTTTCTCTTCATTCTATTTTTCTTATTTGACATAGAATAATAGTTTTGTTGTTGTTCTTATTGTGTTTCATAGGCTCAAAATGTTTTTTTCTGAAATGACTGAATACATGTATGACTGAAAATATTAATGACTTTCTATTCTGGCAGGGCACTAGAAAGATCCAAAATAATGCAATTTTCTTTCCCTAGCACTTTTATATAGCCACTTTATAAGCAGCTCAGTTTCTTCACTGCTATTGACTTAACACACAATGTATAAGGATAACCAGTTTTTAAAATTCCATACACATTTCAGTGGCCTGCAAAAGAGCATAACAGAGTTTATCATAGAATAAAGAAAGCACATGATTGGTTACATACTTAAAAAGCTTAGGCATTGAAAGACTTTGTTTTATAACTATAAAGCAGAATTATTTTAAATGTCATTTTAATGAATATATATGAAATATATATGAAATAAATAACTATTTTAGTTTTTGATGATAATGTTCTAAATATTCAAAATTTGTTTTCTTTGCATTGCATATTTAATTGTGCTAACCTTTCCAGCTATTTAATTTTTCAGTTGGAAATAGTTGTTGTTGTTTTTTTTTTGACAGAGCTTGACATATTACAGTGTAATAGATGAGAACATGGGGTCTGCAATTAATTAACTACAGATCTTAGCTCCACTTCTCAATAATCATGTGGCCTTGCACAATTTACTTATCTATGATTTATTTTCCCCTTTTGCCTGGAGATAAAAATCCCTAGCTTATAAGATGTTGGTATTTAAAAGATTTAATATGTGCAAATTGCTTGTAATAGTTTCTGGTACAATTTCTGATGTTTTAAGAACTTATTACATGTGAACTTTTAAATATATTTAAATTAAACAATAAAATATTATCATTAATACTTATTTTTAGTTACCTATTTCATCCTATACAGCAAGTATAAGGTGGGAGAAAATAATTTGGAGACATTAAAGAAGATTTCAGACAAACTGGTTAATGCATTAAGAGTATATATATTTTTAAATCAGACAAGTTACTGGCATTGAAAATCAGATCTGAAGGAAACTTCCTACCATCAGAAAGCAGCTAAAGGCACTGTGGAATTTTACCCTATATCACAGATGAAACAAACAGATTTCTTTTCCTTTTAGAAGGACATACTCCTATCCATCAATGGGCATACATTTGTTTGCATCAAGTTTCTTTTACCTTCAGTTATTTTAAGTTTGAAAGAACATCTGTCTTTTTTTGATGTGAATAAAAATTCCGCTTTGGATTAAGACTGCCTTTTCCTTTGCTGCAGAGGCATATTAATGAGAACAATATTTATAAAAAAGGTAAATTATCTTATATCAATATCACTATGCTTAGAATGTGTAGTGATTTCAAAAGTATATAGAATGAATGCACTAATATGTCAAACTAAAAAGGGAAAAGCATGAACTTTTTATTAGAAATTACTACATTATATCTTTAATTTATTGATGAAGATTTATTGAAATATTAACTGAAGAATTATACTATTTGTTTGGAACCTTCCAGAAGAGGCATTTCCATAAGCAGCACATAATCCCTATATATGTTCTTTCTGAGCTTGCTGGGTGTTGTTACTTGACAGTTTGTTGCTGTAGTTGTTGTATTTGTTCTTAAGTGATTATGCTTCTTAATGTATCACTGGTTTTCAGAGTCTAAGGTAAATATTGTACCATCTCCAGGGTAAATCTCTCCCAGATCCTGAAATTTGTTTCTACTTATAATTTTGAGAATGCTGACACATATATTCCAAAATCAAACAATATTTTTTCATCAAAGGCACAATTGAATTTTTTCAGTTAAATATTTAATCTCAACAGAGATACATTGTTGACAGTTATATTTTCAGTGAGATCATATGAATCCAGTTCCCAACCTAAGAACTATTAATTTATATTAGCTTGTCTATACTGCCAAATAATGCTCTAACTACCACACAATTGCACTCATCTCACATGCTAGTAAAGTAATGCTCAAAATTCTCCAAACCAGGCTTCAGCAATAGGTGAACCGTGAACTTCCAGATGTTCAAGCTGGATTTAGAAAAGGCAGAGGAACCAAAGGTCAAATTGCCAACATCTGCTGGATCATCGAAAAAGCAAGAGAGTTCCAGAAAAACATCTATTTCTGCTTTATTGACTATGTCAAAGCCTTTGACTGTGTGGATCACAATAAACTGTGGTAAATTCTTCAAGAGATGGGAATACCAGACCATCTGACCTGTGTCTTGAGAAACCTGTATGAAGGTCAGGAAGTAACAGTTAGAACTAGACATGGAACAATAGACTGGTTCCAAATAGGAAA